>NC_090648.1:78622158-78712158 GCF_040937935.1 Hyperolius riggenbachi | reverse complement strand
GGTGATGGTCTGTGCAACTAGTAATAAGGATCTGTCCTCTCTAGAGATAATATATAACCTTTACTCTGCGCTGTGTGCCATTTCCTGCTTTCAGGGATAATCTCACATTTCTCATTCAATGATATACAATACGAGGTACCTAGCTTATGTAATATTTTTGCAATATAAGAATCTTGACTTAAGATGGCCATACACTAGTCGACTTTTTAAAGTCAATATTAGTATGGAAGATATTGCCTGATTAGCAGTGGGTTGGCATACAACAGTTGCGCGAAAACTGTAAATAATTTAAAAAGGTAGTAAAATATCTGTATATTTACAGATATTCTACAACTTGATTCATATAATGAAATATTAGCAACTAGCCAACCCGCGTCGTAGCATACGCCGCATCTATCTATCTATTAGAGTACGTGCCTCAACCTTGAAGCAAGAAGAAGTAGGCTTTCCATGATAAAATGTATGCTCAAACACCAAGTTTAACCCTAGCAAGTCTGGCTTTGCAAATCCGGCCTAATTGGCTATTCATGAGGCAATGCTCATGCAAATATGCATTTGCTTTCGCATGCCAAACTATGCAGGGTCCAAAAACCAATACCGCAAAGCGATCGCCCTGCGGGTATTAGTTCATGCTACATTAGCACTATCCAGGAGCGCCACGGGGAGGATTCCGAATGCCCCCATACAACCGGGGGACTGTGGGGTCCCAGGCTCTCTTACTGCCTGGGAACCACAGCGGCACCCCGGAGGGGGAGGCTGGGTGGCGCAGCTGCACCCCCCCAAGTGTGGTCAGCGCCGGGGTGACCCATGCTTCTCTCCTTTCTCATGTGGTGCCCCCAAATTAATGCGCATGTAGCAGAACGCAATGGACGTTAAGGTAAGTGCCTGTTTTTTAATATTGGGAGGTGGGTGCAGACGGCTCTCCCCGGCGCTGGCCACACTTGGAGGGGGGGGTCGTCCACGCCACCCAGCCTCCCCCACCGGGGTGCCGCTGTGGTTTTCAGGCAGTGAGAGAGCCTGGGACCCTGCGGTCCCCCCAGTTGTATAAAAAGGGGGCATTGGGAATCCTCCCCGTGGCGCTCCTGGAGGCCTGGAGCACACCAAAAACTGCTAGCAGATCCGCAAAATGCTAGCAGATTTTGAAACGCTTTTTCTTATTTTTCTGTAGCATTTCACCTAGCATTTTGCGGTTTCGTAAAGCGTTTTTGGTGTAGTAGATTTCATATATTGTTACAGTAAAGCTTTTACTGAACAGCTTCTGTAACAAAAACGCCTGCAAAACCGCTCTGAACTGCCGTTTTTCAGAGCGGTTTGCGTTTTTCCTATACTTTACATTGGAGGCAGAAACGCCTCCGCAATCCAAAAAATGCCTCACCTCGGGAGTATGCGTTTCAGCAAAACGCCTCCCGCTCTGGTGTGCACCAGCCCATTGAAATACATTACCCAAGCGTATCCGCAGCCGCAAGTGGATCGCAAAACGCTGCCGAACCGCTCTGGTGTGCACTAAGCCGGATAGTGCCAATGTATCATGTAGCAGGGTGACTGCTTTGTGGTATTGGTTTGTGCATGCATTTGCATGAGCATTGCCTCATGAATAGCCAATTAGGCCAGATTTGCAATGTCAGACTTGCTAGGGTAAGGCCTCTTTTCCATGGACTGTGAATAGGCAGTGAAATGGCTCTCAAACTCTCACAACTGTTCACTGCTGCCTGGTAACTGCTCACTGCTGCCTGGTAACTGCTTGCTGCTGCCTGGTAACTGCTTGCTGCTGCCTGGTAACTGCTTGCTGCTGCCTGGTATCTGCTCACTGCTGCCTGATAACTGCTTTCTGCTGCCTGGTAACTGCTTGTTGCTGCCTGGTATCTGCTCACTGCTGCCTGGTAACTGCTTGCTGAGCACACAGCTCAACAGTCCGTGGAAAAGAGGCCTTAAACTTGGTGTTTGAGCACGCATAAATGTTCTCATGCAAAGTACTTCTTCTTCTTGTTTGAAGGTTGAGGCACTTAGTCTATTATATATATAGATAATTGCTGATATTTCAGTAAAACCTAGCCTTTCCCTACTCTCATGCAGAACCCACCCCTGGTCGTGCCTAACCTGACGACCCCCCTGGTGGTGCCTAACCCTATGATCCCCCCCCCAGAGCAGGGACAAGGTCCTCCAGCACCCAAGGCTGAGACACCAAAGTGCGCCCCTCCATCCTTCCCACCTCAGCCATCACACACTGATTGCTATTAGACTAAGAGGGCCACAGGGCCCACAACCTCCCCAACACCTTAATATCTAGTTATCTGGCTTGCAATCACTGCTATGTATCCCCTTTTCTTATTTCTTTCTGCTTCATACACAATTAGGAATGACAAATGAATGAATTGTGCGCTCCCTCCTACACTGCGCCCCGAGGCTGGAGCCTCTCCAGCCTATGCCTCGGCCCGGCCCTGTCAACTCCAGCTAAAGGGTAACTCCAGGGGCTCATGTGTAACTTTATAGATCAGATGGGATGTGAACAGCAATCTAATGCATACATACAATATATATAGTCCATACAGTACATATATGTCACATGTGTATCACACCCTATGATCTCCTTGGCGGTGCCTAACTCAATGAACCTTCTGGTGGTGTCTAACCTTAAGACCCCCCCTGGTGGTGCCGAACCCTAAGACCACCCTGGTGGTGCCCAACCCTAAGACCACCCCTGGTGGTGCCTAACCCTAAGACCACACCTGGTGGTGCCTAACCCTAAGACCACACCTGGTGGTGCCTAACCCTAAGACCACACCTGGTGGTGCCTAACCCTAAATATCCCCCCACCATGACTAATAACCCTTCCTCCCCAGGCAACTAATAACCCCCTGTAACGATTGGTGTCAGCACACAGAGAGAATCTGATTATTGATGATCTGCAGAATCACCAATAATACAAGTATGACTAACCTCTGGACACCTAATGAAGTGTAAGTGTTTGGTGTAACTGTAGGCTATCTCCCGTGAGGCAGGACACACAGGCAGCTCGGCCAGGAACCACCTGAGGGGCAGGTGGCCCTCGGCTGTGCAGGGACTATCTCCTTGAGAGAGGGAATAGAGAGAACCTGGCAACCAGTGATACTTGGTGATCAGATAATAGACTGTACTGCAGCCAGGGGACTCCAAAGGACTCTTTGAGGAGTGTGAGTCCTAGTTGCTAACTGACACTTGGTGGAATAGTGTCACAGCTAGTACAGATAGACTGAGCACTCAAGGGGAAGGGACAGCCTGGAAGGTCGGGCAGGCCAGGTCGGCAACACACGAGCAGATAAGCTACAGAGACAGAAGGCTGATTCGGTAACCGGGTACAGGCAGGGTTTGGCAACAGGTAGGCAGATTTGCAGAGGTACCTGTAAGGAAACGCGGAAAGGCCGCCGTCTCTCGAAGTGAGGCGGCTGTTTCCGCGTCCAGCATGGCGTCACAACGCGGAAAAAACGCCGCATGCCGCATACGCAGTGTGGCGGAATCCGCATTGGTAACGGCTGGATCCGCATCAGAGGCGGCCCCCGCACTAGATACATTGCATGACAGTACTGGTGTGGCTGGGACTGATAGTCCACCAAGATTCAGACTTACACGCGCGCGAGCACAGAGGCAAAGTTTAAATAGCAGTTAGAAGGGAGTCGGCTGACCAGCTGGGTCAGCTGACAAATTCCACTGCTCTCATTGGACCAGCAATTAGGGAGGTCCTAGAAAGGTCCTAGAGTATATATACTGCTGGTTGTTCACTTGCTCTTTGTCTGGCGTGCGATCACATATGTGGGAGCACCCAGATCCGTAGTCAGATCCGCAAGTGTGCCGGGACCAGCTGGAGCTGTAATCCTACACTTAGCTAGATTCTGTTTATAGCTAAAGTACTAGTTTGATTGTGATTATCTGTTATGACTTTTGCCTGCCTTGACTATCCTCCTGAACTCTGATCTTGTACCTCGATATTTCTGATACTCTGTTGCCGAACCCCGGCTCGTTCCTTGACTCTGCTTCTGCCTCCTGATTTTGTACCCCGATATATCTGATACCCCGTTGCTGAACCCTGCCTGTACTTTGACTCCGCCTTTGCCTCCTGATCTTGTACTTTATCTGTCCGTGTGTGTACGACCTGGCTTGTCCGACCTCGAGAACCGACCTTACTGTTAGAGGCGGTTCCTCGCTCTGTTAGTGATCCTTCCTCCTGAAGGTTACTTTCAGTCTGTCTTTCCTACTGTCAGTCTGACTCCTCCCGTCTTGTAAAGCTCAGGTCTGCGGAAGGAATCTGTGCAGTACTCCTTGCTGCACTGAGGCCTAGTCCTCTAAGTGTTATTGTTGCACCTAACACTACACTCTACTCAGGTGAACAGAGGTTAGCTAGTATATCGGATTATCAGTCATACTGCAGATCACGTATAATCTGGTATACATCTGTATTCCCAGTGATTCTGCAGATCACTGGTAATCAGATCCTCTCTGTGCTTCACCGATCGTTACAGAACGCCAGACCAAGAAATGCAAATGGACGCACACACTGACCATCTGGGCGCACTTGCCACTTCGGTGGAAAACATCAACCAAGTGCTGGGTAGCCACAAGACTATGATTGATGTCCTATCAGGCTCTGTGCGAACCCTCCAGACGTCAGTTGATTCAGTGCGATCTCCTCCTAGTACTGACATACGTATGCCCGTACCAGATAAATTTTCCGGCCACAAGTCTGACTTCCGGAATTTTAGGAGTAGAGTGTTATCGTACTTCGAGTTGAGACCCCGATCCTCGGGGACTGAGACCCAACGGGTCACCTTTATTAAAACTTTGCTGACTGGTGACTCCCAGTCATGGGCATACAACCTGCCTCCTACCGATACTGCTCTGACCTCGGTAGAGGAATTCTTTAAGGCCATGGCCGTAATTTACGACGACCCTGACCTTGCGGCAACCTCTGAGCGGAAGCTCAAACTTTTGCGGCAAGACAGGGGTTCAGTCGAGGATTACGCGGCAGAATTTCGCAGATGGTCAGTCACGGCCAGATTTGATAATTTTGCCCTCATGGATTACTTCTTGTCTGAGTTGTCAGAGGAGGTCTCCGATTTAATGCTAACCTTGCCCGAGCCCAGGACAGTCGATGAGGCCATCACATCGGCCATTCGAGTCGACCGTCGATTACACCATCAGAGGCAGATTCGGGGCAGTCACAGTGCCAGGGTAACATCATATGTGGCACCCTCCGCTGCACCCTTAGTAACGCCATCTCCGTCTGTCTCATCTCCTCCGGCCTTGCCTCCACCCGAACCAATGCAGATTGGTTGTTCGAAATTGACCCAGGTGGAGTGAAGGCGGAGAATGACGGATCAACTGCACGAACAAGTTGGGAAACGAATTTGCCTAGGAGTAGTGGGGGGTGACACCCTAGGCACGCCACTTGCACCCCTTAAAGAAAAGAAATTGCTTCTCCCTTGTACAGTTACATGGGAGAAGAAATCTGTGGCCACTGAGGCTTTCATTGACTCAGGCTCAGCGGCCAATTTTATGAACTTTAAGTTTGCTCAGGAGTTGGGTATTCCGCTCACTCCTGTGACACCCCCCATTCAGGTCACGGAAGTGGACAATTCCCCTCTGCAACGGAATCGTGCTCTGTCGCAGACTCCGGTGGTGAAGCTCACCATAGGGGTATTGCATGGGGAACAGTTGCAATTTTTTGTGTTACACATGTCAACTTCCACCATTATCTTAGGCATGCCGTGGTTGCAGATCCATTCACCACAAATAGACTGGGCCACGGGTCAGTTAACCTCCTGGTCTCCTCAATGTTTTCAACAGTGTTTGGGGAAATTAACATTGGGGCAAACCAGAGTTCAGGTGGGAGGTGTACCAGACCAGTATGCTTAATATTCGGATGTATTCTGCCCCAAAGCAGCCGATAAATTACCTCCACATCGCCCTTTCGATTGTCCCATTGATCTCCGTTCTGGTTGTGTACCTCCTCGGGGCCATTTGTACAATTTGTCGGGGCCCGAGAAATTGGCTATGCAAGAGTACATCAGGGAGAATCTGGCCAAAGGTTTCATTCGCCCATCCCGGTCGCCTGCTGGGGCAGGCTTCTTTTTTGTAAAAAAGAAAGACGGAGGCCTGCGACCTTGCATCGATTACCGCGGTCTCAACAAGATTACAGTAAAGAATCGCTATCCGCTACCCCTGATAGACGATTTGTTCACTCAGATCACGAGCGCCCAGATTTTTTCTAAGCTGGATTTACGGGGTGCGTACAACCTGGTACGCATAAGAGAGGGCGATGAGTGGAAAACGGCCTTCAATACACCGGACGGGCATTACGAGTACCTGGTGATGCCCTTCGGGTTGTGTAATGCCCCGGCCGTTTTCCAGGAACTCATCAACGAGGTCTTCAGAGAGATGTTGGGGAAATTTGTTCTAGTCTACCTAGACGATATTCTGATCTTCTCCAACAATCTCTCTGAACATAGGACCCATGTGAGGTTCGTTTTGAACAAGCTAAGGAAGAACCTATTGTACGCAAAAATAGAAAAGTGTATCTTTGAAGTAACATCTGTCGCCTTCCTGGGGTACATAATTTCCACCACAGGCTTGTCTATGGATCCTGCCAAGGTTTCCGCTGTTCTGGAATGGCCTCAGCCGGTAGGCTTGAAATCCCTTCAGCGGTTTCTTGGCTTCGCCAATTATTATAGGAGATTCATAAAGGGGTACTCTACGGTCATTTCTCCACTTACCAGTCTCACCAAGAAAGGGGCAGATACCACTCACTGGTCTCCCGAGGCGTTACAGGCTTTTGCCACCCTGAAGGGCCTATTTTGTTCTGCACCCATCCTCAGACATGTGGATACGTCTTTTCCATTTATTGTTGAGGTGGATGCCTCGGAGGTCGGGGTGGGGGCTGTGCTGCCTCAGCGATCTGGCTTGCAGGGTAGAATGCACCCGTGTGCTTACTTCTCCCGTAGGTTCTCCCCTGCGGAAAGGAACTACGATATTGGCAACAGAGAGCTTTTAGCCATTAACCACTTCGCCATATCTGGACGCATATATCCGTCCAGATAGGCAGTGGTGCTGCAGGCGTGTGGTGCGCGCGATCGGGCGCGCGCCCGCGCGCGCCCCCGCTGCCTCCCGCTGCCCCCCTCGATCAGTGAATGGGAATATAATTCCCATTCACTGATCCAAGTCCCCGGCAGAAATACCGACGCTTTCTCATCAGAGAGCGTGGTATTTCTGCCCCCAGGAAACAACTTCTCTTCATTTTAGTTCCTAGATGCGACATCGTTCGCATCTAGGAACTTTTTGAATGTGGCCATCTTGTGGCCAAATAGTAAACTGCACCCACATACCTGTATTGAATAAAAAACACATTATTTTACATCTAAAATTGGCTATTTACCTCCCAAACTAAAATTACCCAAATACATTTTTGTATTAAAAAAAATAATAAAAAAAATTACAATAAAAAAAAAAAACTACATAAATAGTTACCTAAGGGTCTGAACTTTTTAAATATACATGTCAAGAGAGTATCTTATTACATTTTTTAAAATTATAAGCTTGTAAATAGTGATCGACGCAAATTGAAAAAATGCACCTTTATTTCTAAATAAAATATCGGCGCCATAAATTGTGATAGGGACGTAATTTAAATGGTGTAATAAGCGGGACAAATGGGCACATAAAATGCATGGGTTTTAATTACTGTAGCATGTATTAATTTTAAACTATAATGGCCAAAAACTGAGAAATAATGTTTTTTTTTCCATTTCTATCTTAATCTTCCTGTTAAAATGTATTTACAGTAAAGTGGCTCTTAGCAAAATGTACTACCTAAAGAAAGCCTAATTAGTGGCGGAAAAAACGAGATATAGATCAATTAATTTTGATAAGTAGCGATAAAGTTATTAGCGAATGAATGGGAGGTGAACATTGCTTGGATGCATAAGATTTTCGAAGCTGTAGGCTGAAGTGGTTAAGTTAGCTTTCGAGGGGGGCGTGGCTTGACGCTCAAGAGAGATGGCCGCTTGAGTGTAGAGCTCCTGAACCAGACACCGCTATCTCTTCCTGCTCCGTCCCAACCACTCGCTCCTAACCACTATGGACCGCAGGACCCGAGGCCAAAACTCCTCCAGGACCAGCAACAACACCCGTCCGCAATCTGGGAGAAGCTTACCGGAGCTGTTCCGCTCTCAATCTGCCCGCAAGGCCCCAGCCTCTGCTTCCAAGATGGCGGCGCCACGCAGTCCTTCGCCCGATGGCTCCCTCACATCCAGGGAATCCTCTGACCGTGAGTACCCTAAAACACCCAAAAGGAGGGACACAGTCACGTACTCTCACCTAAGGGACTTTGCAGAGGACATTAAATCAACATTTACTAACGCTATTGCGGAAGTTCGTGAAGATATGGCCGCCATTGCGGAACGCATATCCACTATTGAAAAGACAGGGGCAAAAAGAGACACTAGGATTAAATCATTATCCAGAGCCTCCCAGATGCACAACACTAGGCTAATTGCCCACCAAAGACACTTGGAAGATCTTGACAACAGGGGACGACGCAATAATATCAGGGTACGGGGAATTCCAGAGACAATACCTGCTGACCAGATCACCCCGGCCTTAACGTCTGTCTTTAATGAGCTACTTACTAGGCCCAAAGACCAGCCTATAGATTTTGTGAGAGCCCACCGAGCTCTTAAACCTCCCGGGAATTACTCAGATCCTCCTCGAGACATTATATGCTGCCTCTCATCTTTCCAACTGAAAGAGGACATAATGAAAGCCGCTCGCTCACAGAATGATATACTTTTTAATGACTCCCACATAGCCCTTTACCAAGATCTCTCCCCATTAACCCTGCAACAAAGAAAGGCACTAAAGCCACTTTTGCAACTACTGGTGGAAAAGAACTACAAATACCGCTGGCGCTTCCCCTTCGCACTGTCCGTAACAGACAGCGGCAACACCACTTTCCTCCGCACACCTGCGGATTTGGATGATTTCTGCGCCACTCTGAATATAACTGTACCGGATCTACCGCTGTGGTATGCTGAATTCAAAACACAAGGGACAGATGCCTTCTCTAGCTTTGAGACCCCAGATACGCGCTCCAGACCTCCTTCTTCCAAAAAATCTAGACAGGGCAACAAGACCCCCGCTAAAGCTGTCACTATGGATATTGCTGCAGATCTGGGATGTGCCACACTAGAGGAAGACTGAACCTTCTCTTGATACACCATAGAAATTCCTTCTACCTGATAACCTTACATTGTTGATTATCCAGCAATTACAGATTGCTACTTCAACATAGTTGCTGGTCCTCCTATATTGTTGAGACTGTTTAAGCTACTTACTTACCATACCTGTGGTTCTGCACACCAAAGAGTCAATATACACATGCATGCTTGTTGCAGTTACTGAAATTTATGTGTTACCTTTATATATGTTGATTACAGTCTATCCAGAATAGGTGAACCCCCCATTCCTCCCAATCCTCCCCTCATCCTTCCCCCCCCCCTACCAACTCCCCTTCCCTTCTTCCCCCTCGCCTCCCCCCTCCCTATCCCCTCCCCCCTATCCCTCCCCCCCCCCCTCTTTCCCTCTCCTCCCTTCTCTCACACCCCTCTCCTCCCTCCCTTCCCCCCCCCTTTCCTACTCCCCCCCTCTTCTCTTCCCTCCCCCCCCCCCCCAGGTCTCCCTCCCCCCCCCCCCAAGTTCACCAATTCGCAATTAAGGTTCACTGAAAGGCAATTTACTGTCTCTCTGTTGTGGTTAGTACTTAGTGGTTGGAAATACAGTGACTGTGGACACATTTCCCACAGCCAACTGTTTATTTGCTTATATTATGTCTGGTTCATCTCTTGATTAGCCATTTTTGTTGTTTCTTTTTGGCAACTCGAGTTCCCAGTCTCTCGGAGGTGATCTAGCCTACCTCCACTCCAGAGACCGGTTCTCTGACAACCTCTCACCTTAGTATAGTGAGTATTCGAGCTTTCTCCTTTGAGAAACCTCGACTTACCCACGTGAGTCTATCCTAATTAATATTTCTCACTGTTTTACCGAATTTATTTTTCTGTTCTCTCCTTTAACGTTACTCTTTAGATAAGGGTGCTACCAGGGCTTTCCCTCTATCCCCACCTCTCCCTCCTTCTCCCCTTCCCTATTACCTGCCCTCACCCACTCTTCTTCCACTCCCCCACCACCCTCCCCCATCCCCTTTGACTTCAACCTTCTACTGATTATACATAATGCTTGATCTTTGGCTACCTATACGCCTTTTACTTGTGCTAGTGATACAAAGCTTAATAATGCCTCCTCAAACTAATGAAAGGACTCAACAATGGAAACTCCTCTCTTATAATACTAATGGATTAAATATTCCACAAAAGAGATCTAACTTTCTGAATTATATTCGGAAAGAGGGCGTTACTTTCGCTTTCTTCCAAGAAACTCACTTTTGCAAAGAAGCAATCCCCAAATTCTACGACAAACATTACCCACTATATTTTCATGCCCCTTCTCCATTAGACAAGACAAAAGGAGTTTCCATATTGATCCATAGATCTGTAAACTTTCAACTGATCTCTAAACTGGAGGATCCAGTAGGGAGATACCTATTTGTACACGGGAAAATACAGGACCGAGATATTACTTTGGCCAACATCTACACTCCAAATACGGGACAGGTTAGCTTTTTAGAAAAGTAACCGATTCTCTCCTTTCTTTTTACCAAGGGTCTCTATTCCTAGGGGGCGATCTTAATGTCCCCTTAAACCCCCTACTGGACACATCCAATGGCACTTCTTCCATCAAATTCAGAGATATCAAAAAAATAAGGGATCAACTAGATAGGCTATCTTTAATAGATGCCTGGCGTCTCCTCCATCCAGATGATAAAGATTTCTCCTTCTACTCAGGTCTCCATAAACGATATTCTCGCATTGACTACCTTTTTGTCCAGCAGAGAGACGCGGCATTGGTACTCAAAGCTAACATAGGCATTTTAAGTCTAGCTGATCATGCGCCAGTCTCACTTCTCTTAAAGCCACCATTTACCATACCCAAATCCTTTTGCTGGAGATTAAACCCTTTTATACTTTCAGAAGAGACCCATTTAAAGGAAATAAAAACACCACATTATGGAATATTTCCACCTAAACAAATCCCCGGATCAGTCAGCCCTTTTAGTATGGGAGGCGCATAAGCCATACATAAGAGGCCAACTGATTCGTATAGGAGCTAGAATCAAGAGAGAAAAACAAGGCCACATTGATTTACTACACTCTAAAATTAAAATACTGGAGTCAAAGCATAAAGCATCTCTACTTGCTCCTCTTCTAGACGAAATCAGCTCCCTTCGCAAGCAACTCCAAAAACTTCTCTCATACCAAACTAAGAGGAAATTCCTACTATCACGGGGAATATTCTTTGAACATGCTAATAAATCAGGGGCCCTTCTAGCTCGAGCTTTACGGGAAAAAACTGCTAGCATGCAGGTTAAATCCCTAATCAATTCCAAACAAGAGAAAAAAATAACTTCCAGAGAGATTGCTGAGGAATTCAAAAACTTCTATCATAGTTTGTATAATCTCCCCACACCCTCCAGTGATTCACATGCACCTCTCTCCAGGTCACAAGCTATCTCTCAATTCTTGGCCAAATACGGTCTGAACAAATTAAACCTTGAAGAGAAATCAAATCTAAACTCCCCGATATCCAAAGACGAAATTCTAGAAGCAATTAAAACACTAAAAGCTAACAAAAGCCCTGGGCCTGATGGCTTTACAGCACAATTCTACAAAGTATACGCAGAGATTTTAACTCCACATTTTATTTCTGCATTCAATGAAGTGACAGCAGACACTACTCCCTCTAAACAATTACTTGAAGCACACATAACAGTGATACATAAACCAGACAAAGATCCACAGTCCTGTTCGGGCTACAGACCCATTTCTCTTCTGAATACGGATATAAAACTGTTTGCCAAAATTATAGCCACACGAATTTTACCCTTACTCTCTTCCAGAATACACCCTGATCAAGTTGGATTCATGTTGGATAGGGAGGCCAAAGACGGAACCATGAGAGCACTTGGAATCCATACCTGGATGACTCGGCATTCGGTGGAGGGAATTTTTCTCTCCACCGATGCCGAAAAAGCCTTTGATAGGGTATCCTGGGATTTCCTCCGGGCCTCTCTTACCCACATGGATCTAGGCCCACAGATGACAAACTGGATCTCACTTTTATATTCAAATCCATCTGCCAAAATTAAAGTAAACAGCCTACTCTCAACTAGTGTTGGGCGAACAGTGTTCGCCACTGTTCGGGTTCTGCAGAACATCACCCTGTTCGGGTGATGTTCGAGTTCGGCCGAACACCTGGTGGTGTTCGGCCAAACTGTTCGGGGTTCGCCCGAACTGCTGAATGCATGGCCGAACATGGCTGAACAGGGCCCCTGTTCGGCCGAACAGGGCCCTGTTCGGCCGAATACTGCCCCCTATGGGGTCGCAGGCATAAGGGGGGAGCATGCCCCGATCGCGGGGGGGGGGTCGGAAATTCCCCCCACCCCCTCCGCTAGCGCTCCCCCCTCTGCCCGCTTCCCCATAAAAAAAAGGTTTAAAGCAAGTTCAATAGTACCTGGTGGCTGGCACTGGCAGTGGAGTGAGGAGGAGGAGTCCGAGTAGCAGAGTGGCGTTGAGGCCGGGCAGCGGGCGGTTCAGCGCTAGTACCCTTGTGGTACTTCCGCCCTTTCTCTGACCTCACGTCCTCTGCGTGATGACGCATACGAGGGTACGCGTGATGCGTACCCTCGTATGCAGAGGACGTGAGGTCAGAGAAAGGGCGGAAGTACCACAAGGGTACTAGCGCTGAACCGCCCGCTGCCCGGCCTCAACGCCACTCTGCTACTCGGACTCCTCCTCCTCACTCCACTGCCAGTGCCAGCCACCAGGTACTATTGAACTTGCTTTAAACCTTTTTTTATGGGGAAGCGGGCAGAGGGGGGAGCGCTAGCGGAGGGGGTGGGGGGAATTTCCGACCCCCCCCCGCGACCGGGGCATGCTCCCCCCTTATTCCTGCGACCCCATAGGGCCCCCATGTTCGGGGGTCCCATTGACTTCCATTGAGTTCGGCGTTCGGGCCGAACATGCCGAACATCTGGCCCATGTTCGGCCTGTTCGGCCCGAACCCGAACATCCAGGTGTTCGCCCAACACTACTCTCAACCCCCTTTGATCTGTCTAATGGCACGAGACAGGGATGTCCCCTGTCCCCACTAATCTTTATAATGGTTCTAGAACCCTTCCTCAACTGGATACGATCTGATCAATCCATAAAGGGTGTGTCCGTGAAAGATGCAGAACATAAAGTATCTGCCTTTGCTGATGACCTCTTATTTTTTCTAACTGAGCCATCCACCTCTGTCCCAGCCCTACTAGAAAAATTAAAATACTTTGGATCTTTGACCAATTACAAGATTAACCTTTCCAAATCCTATGCAATGAACATAACCCTAAAACCAGTGACTCTGACAACCATAAAACCATTATTCCCCTTCCAATGGGCCAAGGCCTCAATCAGATACCTAGGAATACAGATTCCAATTAATCTCTCTAGATTATTCGATTTAAACTACGCTCCTCTCTTCAAACAAATTCAGGCAGACCTGGACAGATGGCACTTGCATCCATGCTTATCCTGGTTTGGGAGATTAGCATCCATTAAAATGAATGTCCTACCTAGGATCCTGTACATCAGTCAAACAGTTCCCATCTCTATTCCTCAACAGTCATTCACTAAAATACAGTCAGCTATCAACAGTTTTATATGGGGAAAGAAACCTGCTCGCATTAAACACACTTTGCTAGCTTTTGATAAATTAGAAGGCGGACTTAACTACCCACTACTCTATAAATATCACCAGGCAGCCATCCTTAGCAGAATACCGGAATGGTGTTTCCTAAACTCCACCAAGCGATGGATACAAATAGAGCAAGCCTTCTCTAATATCCCACTACCAGGATTACCCTGGATTTTAAATAAAGATATCCCTAAATCAACCCTTTCTCATCCCCTAATCTTGTCCACGATTCAAACCTTTCGCTATTTCACAATTAAAGGTTCACTATCATCCTCCCCAGGACCGCTTACCCCAATACTGAATAATCCCCAATTTACTCCAGGACTAGACCCGAACTTCCTCACACACACCGATCCTGCCATCATACGCTTGAAGGATGTGTCCAGTAGGGGCTCGTGCAAACCAAAAAAACAGGTTGAAGCCCTGTCCAATGGGAAAAATATCTCATCATGGTCCTTTCTACAACTCCAAAGTTTTGTCTCTTCTTTAGCCAGGAAATACAAAATTGACAGGCCCCTCACCAACTTTGAAACATTGACTCTCGCAACGACCCCCCACAGGCATGTGATATCATGGATGTACAAAATTTTGTTAAACCTGAACTTACCTGATAAATTTCCCGCCCAAAGAAAATGGGAACAAAAGCTAGGCAGCTCCTTTACTGACGACCAATGGACTCAGATCTTAACAAATAACCTCAAAGGCTCTTCCAATGTCAATACGCAGGAACTAGGTTACAAGCTAATCTCCCATTGGTACAACACTCCCGAAAAATTACATCACATGGGTATCCTTAACAAAGATCTGTGCTGGAGGTGTGGAGCGGTGGGCGGGGACCTGCTACACATCTTCTGGTCCTGTCCGAAAATACAGAAATACTGGAAGGAGATCCATACTTGGACCCAAAAGATCTCCTCCATCCCTGTCAAGTACTCCCCTGAAGTCTACCTACTCCATTTGGTTCCAATCTCAGCCAAAAACTATAAAAAAGGTATTCTCCTACACCTCATAAATGCGGCTAGAGCCCTAATCCCTTGCATGTGGAAATCCGACAAAATTCCTTCAATAGCACAATGGTGGTCTAGGATAAATAGGATTGCAGAGATGGAGGAGATCATTTCTGCAGCACATGACAGACCTGATCAATACACCAAAACATGGGCTCACTGGCACGACTTCAAAAACACACCTGAGTACAAAGCTACGTTGTAAAAATTGTTATGCCCCATTGGATTCTCCCTCCGATCCAACACAACACCCTATGATGTGAAGCCCCCTCCCCCCCCCCCGCCCCACCCCCCCACACACACACACACACTCTTACACACACACTCCCCTCCCCATTCTCCCCTCCCCACCCCACCCCCCCCTTCAAAATCTGGCAAATACCCAGCCCTCTGTCCATTGATACTCCCCTATTAGTCCCTGGTACCCCAAAATATTGCTTTAAAGTGAGTAATATACCTAACCCCGAACACTATCCATATTATATGTATTTAAGGACCCCTACTGATTCCCCTGGACAAGACACCACTTAAACTATAATTCCGCTCTCTACTTGAATACCTTAGCAATCTTCTAACAAAGAAGAAAAAACACTATAATACATCTCTTTAAAGAGAATCTGTATTGTTAAAATCGCACAAAAGTAAACATACCAGTGCGTTAGGGGACATCTCCTATTACCCTCTGTCACAATTTCGCCGCTCCTCACCGCATTAAAAGTGGTTAAAAACAGTTTTAAAAAGTTTGTTTATAAACAAACAAAATGGCCACCAAAACAGGAAGTAGGTTGATGTACAGTTTGTCCACACATAGAAAATACATCCATACACAAGCAGGCTGTATACACCCTTCCTTTTGAATCTCAAGAGATAGTTTCTTTCCCCCTGCAGCTATCTTCCACTGAAGTGTCAGGCTGTTTCTTCCTGCAGAGTGCAGACAGCTCTGCCTGTATGTAATTCCTCAGTATGTGAAAGCCCAGCCAGCTCAGAGGAGGATTTATCCAGCTTGTAAAAGATAAGAGAGAAGAGAGAAGCTGCCCAAATCTAAATAATACACAAGCAGTGTGCAGAGAGGGGCCTGGAGGGGGGAGATGCATCACAGAACCACAACACTGAAGAACTTGGCAGCCTTCCAGACACAGGCTGACAAGTCTGACAAGAGAGAGATAAGTTGATTTATTACAGAGATGGTGATAGTAGAACATGCTGCAGTAAGCCAGAACACATTAGAATAGCTTTTGGAACTTGTAGGATGATAAAAAACAGGATGCAATTTTTGTTACGGAGTCTCTTTAAGATATTCACCTTCTCCAACACACCTAATCTGTTGTTCTTTCTTTTAAAGATAGAAATGTGATAATATGTACACTTTTCATGATTCTTGTCCAGTTGTTCTTAAGCACCTGTTATCTGCTATTGTTCTATAGTGTATAAAGCTTATAAATCTGTACCGACTTAACTATGTTATTGCTTGTCAACCTGCAAATGTCACTTAAGTTTGCATTCAATAAAGCTTAATTGTGAAAAAAAAAAAAGTTAGCTTTCGAGGAATGGCGACATTGGTTAGAAGGAGCGGAGCATACGGTCACGGTCTACACTGACCACAAGAACCTAGAGTACATTGAGGGGGCTAAGAGGTGGAGCCCCCGTCAGGCCCGTTGGTCATTATTTTCTCCAGGTTCTCTTTCATTATTACGTACACCCCGGGTAGCAAAAATGTCAAGGCGGATGCTTTATCCCGGTGCTTCGAGTCAGAGACAGCACAGCCCTCTATTCCTGAGACTATTATTCCCCAGAGGTTGGTACTAGCCGCAACTGAGACTTGGGGGGATTTGAAGGGGACTTTAATTCCCTTTCAACAAGACATCCCGGAAGGGAAGCCCGCAGGGGTACTGTTCATCCCGCTACCGTTCCGTCTCCAGGTTCTAGAGATGTTCCATGCGCATAAAAATGCTGGGCATCCTGGGGCATCTAGAACTCAGGATCTGGTAGCCAGATGCACCTGGTGGCCGTCCTTGGCAGCAGACTGCAAGGAATTCGTGAGGGAATGTGCAATTTGTGCCAAGAGTAAACCCTCCCGGCTGGCACCTGTGGGTACCTTGCAGCCTTCACCCACCCCGAGTGAACCATGGACTCATTTGTCCATGGATTTTGTGGGTGAACTTCCTAAGTCAGAAGGTATGTCAGTCATTTGGGTGGTAGTTGACCGCTTCAGCAAAATGGCCCATTTCGTGCCCTTGAAAGGACTCCCCTCGGCCCAGGAGTTGGCTGACCTGTTTATTACACATGTGTTCCGGCTGCACGGCATTCCGGAAAATATAGTGTCGGATCGGGGAGTCCAGTTCGTTTCTAGATTCTGGAGGGCATTCTGCCAACAAATGGGCATGAAGCTGTCATTTTCATCGGGCTACCACCCACAGACCAATGGGCAGACGGAGAGAATCAACCAGTCATTGGAGCAATTTTTGAGGTGCTATGTTGCGGAGACACAGAGCGATTGGGTCAAATTTCTGCCCTTTGCGGAATTCGCACAAAACAATTCGAAAAGCTCCTCCACCGGATTCTCTCTGTTTCAGGTTGTGTCTGGAAGATTGCCCAAGTTCTCACCGTTGCCAGTGGCCTCCACCCCGTTTCCAGCTCTGGAGGCCTGGCAGAGGTCTTTTAAAGACATTTGGCGCACGGTGAGAGATAGTTTACAAAAGGCGTTTTTTACTCAGAAGGGTCAAGCTGACAAAAAACGTTCAGTAGAGTGGAGCTTCCAGCCAGGAGACTTGGTTTGGGTGTCCACACGTCATTTGGCCCTGAAACAGCTCTCAGATAAATTAGGCCCCAGGTTTGTCGGTCCATTTCCGGTAGCAACAAAGATTAATAACGTCACTTATACCGTTGACCTTCCCATCAGCATGCGGGGGGTAAGGTCCTTCCACGTGTCCCTTCTTAAACCAGCAGTCCAGGTGGGTCCCACTCCTCCTCCTCCCGTGTTGGTAGATGTCCAACCCGAGTATGAAGTGGAAAAAATTTTAGATTCACGCACGGTACAAAACTCGGTTCAGTACCTCGTACATTGGAAAGGGTACGGCATTGAAGAGAGACAATGGGTACCGGGCTCACGCATGCATGCAGACGAGTTAAGGAGGGAGTTTCATGCCTTACACCCCGAGAAACCTGGTAGGAGTTGTCCGGAGTCCACTCCTCGGGGGGGGGGGGGGGGTACTGTAAGGAAACGCGGAAAGGCCGCCGTCTCTCGAAGTGAGGCGGCTGTTTCCGCGTCCAGCATGGCGTCACAACGCGGAAAAAACGCCGCATGCCGCATACGCAGTGTGGCGGAATCCGCATTGGTAACGGCGGAATCTGCATCAGAGGCGGCCCCTGCACTAGATACATTGCATGACAGTACTGGTGTGGCTGGGACTGATAGTCCACCAAGATTCAGACTTACACGCGCGCGAGCACAGAGGCAAAGTTTAAATAGCAGTTAGAAGGGAGTCGGCTGACCAGCTGGGTCAGCTGACAAATTCCACTGCTCTCATTGGACCAGCAATTAGGGAGGTCCTGGAAAGGTCCTAGAGTATATATACTGCTGGTTGTTCACTTGCTGGCGTGCGATCACATATGTGGGAGCACCCAGATCCGTAGTCAGATCCGCAAGTGTGCCGGGACCAGCTGGAGCTGTAATCCTACACTTAGCCAGATTCTGTTGATAGCTAAAGTACTAGTTTGATTGTGATTATCTGTTATGACTTTTGCCTGCCTTGACTATCCTCCTGAACTCTGATCTTGTAACTTGATATTTCTGATACTCTGTTGCCGAACCCCGGCTCGTTCCTTGACTCTGCTTCTGCCTCCTGATTTTGTACCCCGATATATCTGATACCCCGTTGCTGAACCCTGCCTGTACTTTGACTCCGCCTTTGCCTCCTGATCTTGTACTTTATCTGTCCGTGTGTGTACGACCTGGCTTGTCCGACCTCGAGAACCGACCTTACTGTTAGAGGCGGTTCCTCGCTCTGTTAGTGATCCTTCCTCCTGAAGGTTACTTTCAGTCTGTCCTTCCTACTGTCAGTCTTTTTTTTTTTTTTTTTTTTTTTTTTTTTTCGAACTCAGCGAGGCTTGACCTTGCCCATGCCGGACCATAATTCGAGCTTCATTGAAAGTCTCCATATGTCCGGCTAGAGGTTGCATCATAGTTCGATTAATCTTATTTTATTATCTTAATTTATTAACCTCAAGTGGACAGAAAAAAAATAAAAAAATGCCTTCTAGAGCTAAGTATGCTATAGACCCCTAAACCAAACTACATAAATTCTTTTCCACTTATCCTCCATCACACCCCCCTCCCCCCCCACTCCGTCATTCCCACATATTTTAGACTAAGCATCCAGACCACATTCAAAAACCAAGTATCCCATTCGTCCCTTATCCTTCCTCCCTACCCGCCCGCATTCAAACCACACCTACTCATTTACCTATTAACCAGGTCTACACCAGAGCCTCCAGTTTCTGTTGATTCCTCTTCCTTCCATAGCAAATCCATCCAAAATTCCTTTAATCTTTTTAACCTATTAGGTCCCCTTATATTCTCTGATCCCTCCGACAGGACCTCCTCCCAAAAAGAACTCATCCCCGTCAGCCATGTTTCAAAAGCTAATGGGTTCTTATCCTTCCATTGCTTTGCTAAAATATTTCGTGCCACCAGGCTCCCAATTTCTCTGAGATCCCTAAATTGGGTATTCTCTTCAGCTTCTACCACTCCAAATACTGCTTCTAAACAGCTTATATGTATATTTCTTTGCATATATTTACTCCAAAAATCCTCTAATACTTGCCAGGATTGATACACCCGGGGGCATGCCCACCACATATGAATCTGGTCCCCTCCCTCCTGGTCACATCTCCAACAGCGATCCACCCCATTCACGGAGAACTTAGCCAGTCTGGACGGGGTAAGGTGCCATCTAGATAGAATTTTGTATTGAGAGAGTTGACATCTACGGTTCGGATATTTCCAAATAATCTGATAGATCTTATCCCATAGTTCTTTTCCCCAGTTGCTTCGTATATCCTCTTCCCATTTTTTTTGCCATATAAGGGGTTTCTCCGGCTTTCCCCCTCTAATAAATTTATATATCCGGGATAACAAGTTTGCCGGTCTTTCCCTAAAAAAAATAAATGTTTCTATCTTGTTGATATTTGTTCTTATACCCAACCTTTTCTTATCTAACGTTCTCAGATAACTATTGATTTGCATTATACCCCATGGACAAATATTGTTCTCCCTTCTCAGGGAGCCAATAATCCTCAAATCATGATTACCCAATAAATCCAAAATCCGGGTCTCCTTGTCCAGTCTGTTAGAAACAAACCAGCCCCTTTGGATACCTGGAGGAAATTCCTCATTATCTCTTAATGTGACCAGGGGGGAGGTACCCGCCCTCCTATCCCACTCTACCACAAAATCATACAGCGTCCTGAGTGTCGGGGCAATAAGTGGATGTGAGGCCCGGTTTTTTATATCCCGAATGTTTCCCGGTATCCAAGTAAATAGATGTTCAAGATCTACTTCCCCTTCTTCTGTCGCTACCCACAGTTTCTCTTCAGAACCAACCCTCCAGTCAATCACCCTTGCTAGGTGTATACTTTTATAATAGGTTCGGATATCCGGGGCATCCATTCCTCCCTGTTCTCTCTCCCTCATCAGCTGGGCATATTTAATTTTGCGTTTCCCATTAGCCCAAATAAATTTTTGAAGGATATTATTCACATCCATAAACCAATAATGAGGTATGGCTACCGGGAGACATTGGAGTACAAATAAAATCTTGGGGAGGATAAGCATCTTAATAATATCCAACCTTCCCAGGGCATTAAAACAGGGACGGTCCGCTCCCTTTAATATCTTTTTACAGTTCTTAATTAGTAGGGGAAAATTATCCAAAAACAGCATATCTGGGTTGCTACTTAGCAGGATCCCCAGGTATCTGACAGAGTCTTCACACCATTCTAGTTGGTTTGATTTTTGAATTACTGTTCGTATCTCATTTGAGCAACCTATATTTAAGATTTTAGTCTTCCCGTTATTAATTTTAAAATTTGAATGGATACAAAATTCCTCCAATAATTCCCAAGTTTTCTTCAATGAACTTATTGGTTTTGTTAGGGTCAAAAGTATATCATCTGCATAGGCTAGTAGTTTTAATTCTGTTCCCTTCAGTGGCAGCCCCTCTATCTGGGGATCGTTCTGAATTAGGCTAATAATCGGTTCTACGCAGAGGTTGAAGAGGATCGGAGACAGTGGGCACCCCTGACGTACCCCATTTTGTAATCTAAAACTTCCCGCTAGGGAGCCGTTCAGCTTCACACTAGATGACTGATTCTCATAAAGTTTCTTAATTCTATTGATAAATGTTTCTGTAAGGCCATATTTCTGTAAAGTTTTAAACATAAATTCTCTTGAGATTCTATCAAATGCCTTTTCGGCGTCTATTGTTACTACTATCGCTTCTTCATTTTTTTTTTTACAGGCATGAATAAAGCTAATGGCAGCATAGATATTTTCCTGGATGTGTTTATTCCTCCTAAAGCCGCTTTGTTGTTTACTTATTATATGTTCTATGGCATTCTCTAATCTTGAGGCCAAGATTCTCGAGTAGATTTTTACATCTGTATTAATCAGAGATATCGGCCTGTATTGTTTACAATTTTCCGGGTTCCCTCCCTCTTTCAGGATTACAGAGATAAAAGCCATATTAGTTTCTTTAGAGAAGGTTATAGGAAATGTGTCTTGATTAACGAGGCTACAGAATAGCGGGGCCACCTCCTCCGCTACACATTCATAGAATTCCCCAGGGAATCCGTCCGGGCCCGGACTTTTCCCCTTTTTCAATTTGCGTACCGTCTCTTTAAATTCTGACTCCGATATTGGAGCGTCTAACATTGCCCACATCTCCTCTTCAACCTCCGGCAATTTCACCTTCATCAGATACTCCCCGGGGTCCTGACCTACTGCACTGCTCAAATTATACAATTTTTCATAATAATTGGTAAAAACTTCCCCTATTTCTTCGGGTCTAATCTTTATCTCTCCATTATCATCTCTAATTTTTTCAATGTTATTATTCCTCTTCATTCCACTTTTAAGGTAATTTGCCATAAACCTACCAGATCTATTAATATTTTTTTTAAATGTGATTTTATTTTTCCTAATTTCTTCTTCACAGTTCCTATCCAGAACTAAATTTAATTCTGTTTTTATTGTATTTAATCTAGTAATATTATCTATTGATGGGTTTTGTTTGGCTACATTGTCGGCTTCCACCAATTTATCTTCCTACTGTCAGTCTGACTCCTCCCGTCTTGGAGAGCTCAGGTCTGCGGAAGGAATCTGTGCAGTACTCCTTGCTGCACTGAGGCCTAGTCCTCTAAGTGTTATTGTTGCACCTAACACTACACTCTACTCAGGTGAACAGAGGTTAGCTAGTATATCGGATTATCAGTGATACTGCAGATCACGTATAATCTGGTATACATCTGTATTCCCAGTGATTCTGCAGATCACTGGTAATCAGATCCTCTCTGTGCTTCACCGATCGTTACAGTACCGATTCAGAAAGCAAGAGAGAGGTCGACAGAGCAAATAATCATAGCAGATATAAAGCAGAGTCCTAGTCTGGGGTGTGAGGTCCTTGGTCTCGACACCCAGGAACTAGTCTAGAGAATAACTCAGCAATGACACAGTAATCCTAAGCTTGGGTGTGAGGTCCTTGGTCTCAACACCCCGGAACTGGTTTAAAGTATAACACAGCAATGACACAGTAATCCTAAACTTGGGTGTGAGGTCCTTGGTCTCAACACCCCGGAACTGGTCTAAAGTACAAGCGTAATCTGGCTAAGTGTGAATTCCCAGGTCCACCTGGTTCTAACACACTGTGGGATCTGACTGAGGTCTGAGTGCTCATACGTAAGTATTCGCAATGGCAGACAACCCGAGACTGCCCAGCAAGATCTATATATACTGCAGCGCTCCTCAGCGCCGCCCAGCACCACTCAGCCAATCAGTAACTGCGCTGGGATCAGCTCATCGACCTGATCAGCTGATCCCTCTCCTACTGGCATAAAGGTCCTGCCTTCCAGCGCGCGCGTAGCTGTCCATCTGTGTGCACTAGAAGGCCCAGGCAAACCAGACGCATGCTGCTGTGCGGAAACCGCCGGTCTGAACGCGGAGACAGCCGCCCCGCTGCCAGACCGCGCGGCGGCATCTCCGCAATCCATTACACCCCCCGAACTAATAAGTTATCAATTCCCAGCAACTGATAGCACACCAGTGGCTATATAGCTAGCTCCAAATCTGCCCTCTAAAAAACAAACAAAAAAACCCAGTAAACAGCAGTTTAATGGAAGACAACCGCTATATAACAATAAAACGGTAAATAACAATTTAATCATAGCCTCCCGCTAACAATAAAACAGTAAATAACAATTTAATCTGAGCCGCCCACTAAATAGAGCACCCGCTGTTTAGCTGGTGCCCATTTTTGTCTGCGCTTTTATTACCTGCTTTGGTGGGTTGGGAGTGCATCGCTAATCGTGTTCGATTTTGCAACGAGCAGCTTGCAGTGTAAGCTGCAATGCTACCTCTCACCTGTCCACCAGCACTTTCTCCCATGTTTTCTCTCCACCAGGGCCGGTGCTGCCATTGAAGCAAAGAGGGCAATTGCCCCAGGGCTCCGACCGCGCCAGGGGCCCCCAGCGCCACCAGACCCCCCAGGTAGCCTTCCCCGACTGATCCACGTGGCTTCACATGTTTGGTAATTCAGCTGCCTTGTATCTCACCTTGACAGCTGCCTCGTCCCGACCTCCATCTTCAGCCACGCTGCCGCGTACGTTAAAAAGGGGCGATGGGAAAAAAGGGCGCCGGGTTTTTAACGATAAACATGGATTACGTTTAAAAATGTATTTCGTTTAAAAGTAATGTTTTTAAACGTTATAAATCATTAAATAATGTGTATTAAATCGGCAATTGTAAAAACGTTAATCTTTCGTTTAAATAATGAAACGCATAATAACGTTTTAAAAAAAAATTACTAAGTAACCCTCCCTGTACCTACCCCTAACCCCTAGACCCCCCTGTTGATGCCTAAACCTAAGACCCCCCCTGTTGGTGCCTAAGTAACCCTCCCTGTACCTACCCCTAACCCCTAGACCCCCCTGTTAGTGCCTAAACCTAAGACCCCCCTGTTGGTGCCTAAACCTAAGACCCCCCTGTTAGTGCCTAAACCTAAGACCCCCCTGTTGGTGCCTAAACCTAAGACCCCCCTGTTAGTGCCTAAACCTAAGACCCCCCTGTTGGTGCCTAAACCTAAGACCCCCCTGTTGGTGCCTAAACCTAAGACCCCCTGTTGGTGCCTAAACCTAAGACCCCCCTGTTAGTGCCTAAACCTAAGACCCCCCTGTTGGTGCCTAAACCTAAGACCCCCTGTTGGTGCCTAAACCTAAGACCCCCCTGTTGGTGCCTAAACCTAAGACCCCCCTGTTGGTGCCTAAACCTAAGACCCCCCTGTAATTGTTTTCGTTTAAAAATATTGTGAAAAAAAAAAAAAAAAGTAATGTTTTTCGTTTAAAAATAATGTTTGGGAAAAATATTGTACTGGTTTTCGTTTAAAAATAATATTTAAACATGTATAAATCATTAAATAATGTGTAATCATGAGAAACAGTAATAAAACATTAAGTCTCCGGGCGCCGCTTTTAAAACGTTAGTTTTCTCCGGCGCCCTTTTTTCCTACCGGGCGCCCATTAAACGATATTTATTATAGAAGTGAATGGCGGCGCCCGATTTGTCCACTAGCCTCAGGCGCCCGAATTTACTGTTTCCCACGCTGCCTGCCTCTTCTCTATGCCCGCCGCATGTCATTTACACATAACATGTGCAGATGGAGAGGATGCAGGCAATGGTGCTGAAGACGGAGATCAGGATGGAGCAGCCATCTGGACAGGTGAGAGATTCCAAGGCAGCTGTACCACCGTATGGGAGCCAAGGGAACCAGTCGGGGAGGCCACTTGGGGCGTTCAGTAGCACAGGAGCCACAAGAGCTGACTTTCATGGTGGGGGGGCAAGCTACTTTTGCCCGGGGGCCCCTGTGTGGCTAGGCTGGATTCAAAGTGGTGCTTTGTAGTAACGCATGCGTTAAAATGTGTGTGAACCACTATGGAGACTGGACATAGACATTCATTCAGAACCTGCAAGCAGTGAGTTAGAATAACTCAATCCATTACAATGCAGAGGTGTGAGGATGGGCTCACATATAACATAACGTGAAAGGCTGCGTTTTATGTCATGTTTTATGGTAATGTTGTGTGCTGTTTTTGTGCCTTTTTACTGCATTTTTGACGCATTTGCAATTTCGTTTTTCAGGCGTTTTCAGTTTAATGCGTTTGCGGTTCGCATATACAAAATGCATATGCGTTTTGTATGCGTTTTTCCATGCATTTTTATATTTCTATTTATGCAAATCCCTTGGAAGACGACAGGAAGTGAAAATACTGTAAAAAAATAATAATCATTTTTGGAAAAAAAAACGCATATAAAAATGCACAGAAAACGCATACCATTGCATTCCCATTGACTTTCATTATGTGTGTTTTGGCAGCGTTCCTGCATAATATGCAACAAAGCCAGTGTTTTTAAAAATGCAAGTTTGAAAACGCATAGAGAACACATATGCAGTTTTATATGCGTTTTTTCCTGCAGCCCATAGACTTCCATTAGCGATAAAAACGCAGCGTTTTCTGCAAACTTTAGCGTTTCTGCTATGTGTGCACCCAGCATCAACAGGCCTATAGTATTATGGGCAGTGAGTTGACTTGCAGAATTATTCTGCAATGTAATTGATGCAGTGTGAGCTAGCACTGAAAGTTTTAAAATAAACTGTGCTATTCTAGATAAAACCCACACACTGTATTTCCATATGTATCCTGACTATTACAACATTTACATTATGTTCCTAGTACAACGTACAAAAACAATATTTTATTTGGAAACAAAGGTCTGCTTTTTCTGAGTTGAATTTTTAGTTTTCCCATTGTACTCTATCAATACAGGCATCAGTACAAGCCTTTATTTGCAAAAATAACAATAATATACCATCATGACAAACATATTTAAAAAAGCATAGTCTCTATGGTAGCAATTTAAGTATTCTCTCATACATTCCAGCATTCTGGTTATTTTTTTTATTAGTGTTTTATTTTAGTACAGAGTAAATGAAAATAAGAATGCTATTGCTTCTGATTCAGTTTATCACTAAGAATTTACATTACATAGGCTTTATTCCTAAAACACCCTAAAATAAATTCTACTACACATCATGGTTAAAATGTTACCAAACATGTCCCATTTGATCTGGACATTTAGCAGGCTGGTAACTCCGAAGTGTGCATGTGGCTTTCTACAGGACATGTGTTTGCACAAAGAGTTTTAATGCTATACTTTTTTTAAGAGCCCCAGAAAAGTTTGGACATTAGAAAAAGGCCACAAATGTAACCATTATGAAAAGGGAGCATCCAGGGTTATTGAAACATAGGTAGTTCGTAAGGTTTTGACTCTTGTAGCTTTCCTGAACTTTTCCCAATTTTGATTCAACATTTGAAAATGATTATTTTTTTTTAATGTTGAACTGAGTTTGTCCCTACCTATTTTTCGTGTCCTGGGTCCAAGCTGTAAGACACATAAAAATGTATTCTACAGCTCATTTAATTTAAAATGAGGTCCTATATACCACATTTTTTGGGATAATAAGAAGCATCTGACCATAAAATGCACCTAGGTTTAGAGGACCAAAACTGGCGAAAAAAATATATATACTAAACTTGATGCATCAATAGTGCAGGGCCATCTTGTTCAGCTTCTTCCAGTTATAATAACCCCCCCCCCCCCCCCCCCCAACACAGACACAGACACACACTCTGGAAACAGCAGGGTTGAGGAGATTTATGTGCTTGACACTATCACAATGTGGGGTATCACCAGTAGAAGAGAAAAGTTGGAGCACCAGCTCATGTGCATAGGGGTTTATTGGTAGTCTCTGAGGAAGCGGCAGTTGGCGTGAAACGGCTGTAAGGCCGGTATCTCTCCTTGTAACCTGTATGCCTATGTGACTACGACTTTTTTCTTCTACTGGTGATCGATTGTGTTTACGTGAGCACAACCATTATGGGGGTAGTCCATAGAGCTCGTCCTCAGCAAGCATCTGGTGCCCACCTATCCTTCCTTCTACCCACTTCAACAACGTGGGGTATGTGTGAAGTACCTGA
Organism: Hyperolius riggenbachi; assembly: GCF_040937935.1. Lineage (NCBI taxonomy): Eukaryota > Metazoa > Chordata > Amphibia > Anura > Hyperoliidae > Hyperolius > Hyperolius riggenbachi. The sequence continues at coordinate 78,684,976 of NC_090648.1, read as the reverse complement.
ATAAAACATATTTACCATAATTCCTCTGCCAACAATCAGTCAATAAAGGTAGACGTTAACAGTTTGGTGGGTAAATCTGGGCCATATTGGTTTGACTTCCTGGGGCATATAAAGATTTATTAAAAAAATTGTGATCACGTAGAGTTGATAGTAGCCCATCTATTATAGCCCATCTATGGTATTTATGTGAGACTGGAGGATGTCCTAAAACTCAGGGTTATGACCCAAAAAATTTGCTGTAAGATGAACCAACGTTGTGAAGCCAAAGAAAAAGTTACTCAGTATCTATGACGGATGGCAGATTTTTACTTCTTTTCACTATTAGCTTTTTCAAGTTTCATAGGATTGGTCATTCATTATGGATAACATTGGTAATTAATACCTTTTATGATTTCTTTTGTCCTTCAAAAGTTATTAGCTTCACAAGTTTTAAGCACTCTCTGTAGCCAGCTGGCTGGCTTGCTGTTTGAATGAGCCAGGAGATAGCCAGAGAAAGAGATTATTTGCATTATGGCTGTAGGCATATATCAGCGGATATTAATAGCTCATATGGTGCCAATCCTAAAGCTTAACTTCCAAAAAGCTCCAGTCCAGTATTCACATGGAGGGACAGCTAAAAATCTTCATGTTTCTCAAAATCACCACTCCACCGGGCAATCAAGGTGCACATACAGTAACTCACAAAAGTGACTATATCCCTCACATTTTTGCAAATACTTTATCATATATTTTCATGGGACAACACTGATGATATGAGGTATTGGGGTTGGTGCACGAAGCTGCAGTAATATTTCTTTACCCAGATAGTGCAGGACAATATTACCATTACTTGCCGCAGCAGGTTACCGCGAGTTATGCTATTAGCGTGACCCGCAATACTCAAGTACTGCAAGCATTGTTATGGTAGTGCCCGTTGGTAGCACAGTTACTGAAGCAATGCTCGTGTAACTTGGGTTAAAAGCGTAACTTGCGGTAACCTCCTTCAGGTATTAACAGTAATACTGCTGTGCGCTATCTGCACACAACAATATTACCTCAGCTTCGCTTTGGTGCAACTAAAGAAATAAAGTACATAGCTTACGGCAGCTTGTCTTTATGCAGATGCAGTGCTGTGGTTACAGTGCAGAACTATGGCACAAGTACGGAGGATCTGAAGTAGTATAGCGGGTACTAAAATTGCCAGGTCCAGGATGAGAAGAGGAGAGGAGGAATGCGTCGGCATTCACAGGACCGGAGGAATGTGGCGGCAGGATCAGGTGCCGCATGGAAGTGTTAGTACGGTATAGTGTTAGTACAGTGTAGTGATAGTACAGTGTTGTGATAGTGCAGTATACAGTAGTGTTGTGTTACTGTAGTGTAGTATGTAGTGTAGTGTAGCTTAGCTGGTAGGGCAGCAGGGATAAGTGTAGTTTAGCTGGTCAGTGTAGCTTAGATAGAATAGCTTAGAGACAGTTTGGGTGGCAAAAGGTCCATAAGATGCCCCTGCACTATAGACACACCAGGTTTAATATTTTTCTTTTTTCCAATTTTTGCCCTCTAAACCCTAGGTGTGTCTTATAGTCCGGGGTTTCTTTTATTCTGGAAAATATGGTAATTTATGGTATTGCATTATGATAGGTACTTTTCTAATTTTTCTCATTGAATGTGAATACACCAGTTATGATCTGAGGGTCCAAGAGCATTAGCAAGGCTGAATATTGCTCACCTATCAATGGGCAAATAAAGTGAAAGACTCCAACTAACACTGTAGACCTTATGGTTTGGGTCTGCTATATTTGGTAAGTCTATGCACAGGTATTGTGTGGATGTGAAAAGTGTGAAGATTTTTAGCACTGGATTGCAATATAGGGTGACCAAACACCCTAAAAAAGATGAACACAGAGACAATGGGAGCCAAAAGGGTGCAGTATGTCAAAAGACGAGTGATGGGAAACAAAAAGGATTAGTGGACTCCCAAAGGAAAGTTGCAAAAGGGGAAGCCAACTGCTGAAAGCAGGTAGCAATCTATAAACCCGACTTGGGTGTCCGGCTGGAGTTTGATATGGATCCCGGATGGAAAAAACAACAAAAGGTCCTATCGATGGCAAGGCCACTAGGTACCAAAATACTCCGCCCACCCCCAAAGGAGAGTAAAAAGCACAAAGGGAGTAAGAGGCACCCAGAATCAGAATCAGAATATTTTATTTCATGAAGCACAACTCGGTTGTGCCCGGAATTGGTTTTGGCAGGTACAAGGCTAGTGTGAATCAAGACATAGATACAAACAAACAGGACATAGATACAAACAAACAAACAATAATTAGAAAGTAGATAAAACTGAGTTAAAACAGCTAAAAAAAGAAAAAAAAAAGAAGAAGTGGCTTACCTCAATAACGACAAGTTCACATACAGTACATATGAATTTTAATATGCATATTAAAATTAATATTTATATGAACTTGTTTTCCACGGTACTGTTTTTTCCCCTTGCATTGTCCTTTCACTTAAATATCATATACTGTACCTAAATATATACTTTCATTTAGCACTATATGGAGTTCTCGTGAAAGTTTGAAGTCCATTTACACATTTAATAACCCCCGATCCTCCATCTAAAAATCCTTTCCTCCCTAATCCAACCTAAATTTGTAAAAAATAAAACTTTTTTTCAAACTTTTTAGATAATCTTTTTTTTAATTAATAACTCCTTTTTCTTATGACTTTATTAGTGGACTAACTTACAATAGAGAGGGGGAAAGTTCTGGCATCTGATATTTAAAGGCATTGGTTTTGAAACAACCATTCTAATAATATATTAATTCTCTATAAATATTAAAATAATATTCTCATAATTTTTAAGCTTCACGCTATATTTTTGATCCCCCATACGGTAAGTTTTCAACAAAAATTAAAAATATTCTAATTGGGTTGGAGGGCAATATATTTTATGCATAATTTATGCTATATTTTTTTCTTTTAAGTAAATATTGTATAAAGCCTAAAAAATATTTCAATCCGAGTGTTCATTAATATTTACAAATTCATATTCTCTGCACGGAGCTGCATGAGATCACAATCTAATACTCATCGTTTAGGACCAGCACGAATCAGCTCTGCCTCTGCCCTGAATACACATTTGTTCCTATTTGGGAAAATGGAGAAGTGGGAGGGAAAATTAGAGGCCTGGCCTTTGAGTCAAAATTGATTGGATGAAAAAAAAATTGGCATGATTACTCTGAGCATAGTCATCTAACATATTTAAAACTGTATTAAAAGGAAACTTACCAAGACTTTGAACACAGTTATTGAAAAAAAACACCACACAACGCATTTCATGGGTGTCAACTTGGTTCTACAGGTCAATGAACAGTATTTTCAGGTAAGTATTGCACAGTTATCCTAACTATGTTTTATCCCTAGACACATTCTTCTTTAGTAAAGTTATATGTATATTGGTGTCAGGAACACATTATGGCCCATTTGCAATTAATTTCTCTCCTACGTTTTCTCCTAGGTGATATTTTTAAACTTGTCAATAAAGTGCCCATTCAACCAGCAGCAAGAAAAAAAATACTCTGAATAATTTTGACAGTACTTTTTCACCTTCTTATTCATACCTTTTTGAATTGCAAAGTGCTGGAAAGTTATTTTAAAAAGAATATGACTATTTATCTCTTAGGAGAAAAGTAAGACGAAAAAATATAATTGCATATGAGTCCATATGTTTTTCTCTGTTGCTGATGTTCCTGTGTGTGATCCACAATTTTATGGTTGGCTTGGCCAGTGTTTACATTTCTTGAACATCTTCATTTTTTACGTGTCATCCTGCTATTGAATTACTTTTAAGTCATCCTCTGCATTGCTCTCTAAATATCTAATAAAACTTTAAAGTGAAAAAACAAACCCCCCCAAAAAGATCACTATACTATACTTCTCTTTATTTGCCGTGCTCTTTTTGACCTGAGATGACTACTGTAACCTTATTCTTACAGATTGTTTTATTTCTGCCTTTAGATTTAGCTCTTCTAACCGTAGTTTTTTTCGTGTGTCACACCAATTTGGAAAGTTGCTTTTAAACTTGTTAAAAAAAAAAACTGTAAGGAAACACTAAAACGGATGCCACAGTTCGGAGTGCCTTCTGTTTAAGCTGTGGCTGTAAAGCAGTGGATCATTTTGACGAATGTACCTGTGCTTCTGTAGGATTATGCATAAATCCTGCTTTGCAAATTGTGTCAGTGGTTTACAATATCCCAACTCTATCCCGTCCTCCCCGCAGAAAATGAGAAAATAAATGACACAACATTGATGTATTTTCTGGATAATGAGGTCAATGCCTCACAGGAACAAAATAATAACAGTGAGGGGGCACGGGAGACAAGAACACAGCAGTCTGTTGACAATGTTTAATTTAGAAGGATAACGCTGTTACCAAAGCATGGGCAGCAAATATTGAAACTTCAGCTTAATGTACAGAAACTAATGTCTGTAAGTGGATTTAATGTGTGTGCGCGCGTGCGAGTGTATGTGTGTTAGCGTGTGTGTGTACGTGTGTGTGTACGTGTGTGTGTGTGTGTGCGTGTGTGTCCCATAATATAGGCACAGAAAAACCAGAGCACTGGAATTAACAGTAGTTGTGATGTTTTACACCCTGGCTCTGGACGCTGGAACTTGCGCACCAGTTCTGGACACTGGCAGTTGGGCACCTGTTATGAGTGGGCGAAAAAGCTGATATACTTTTCATCAGGCATGGTTGTAGTCAGCCAACTTTGCTACGCTGGAACTACGCGTAGTTTTACGCAATTACGATTCGCCAAACTACGGCTTCAAAATCAAATATCCGCTTTGTATGCATTTCGTAGACTACGCGTTAAAATACGCAATTACGCGTAGTGCGAAGCGTATAGTATGTGGATGCTTATGCCCGTATGCAGAAAATGCGTACATTTGTAAGCATACAATCGCACGCGGAAAATTAGACCCGAGTAACGCATTCGTAGTTCACTACGCAATACACATGTTAACTACGCATAGTAGGCATAAGCTACACGTAACGGTACTTCACTACACGTAAATTCGTAAGCATAGTTTTGAAACTTCACCTACGAACTACGATGCGTAGATGTGATTTATGATGCGTAAATTCGCACTGGCGTAGTTTCTGCTCATCCCTGCTTTTCGTACAAACAATGTTACATTTGACTTTCGAGCTAACATGTCATCAAGAATCATTTTATAATAAGTTCATCATTTTTTGCATTTTAGGTATATATTTTAGTGGTTTTTATTTTTTCAAAAAATAAAGGATTTTGTGCATTTTGCAAAACTTTACAGTAAAAATTTTCACATCAGAAAGAAAAAATGGTTTCCTTTATCCATATTGCAAAAATACAATGTATTTTCGTAAATATTTTCATGGAGATCGAAAATAGCATGCAAAAAAGACTTTGGCGAAAATGTGCAAGCAACACTGTTGCGCACATACATGGGTGGTGCTGTGGCAGGGGGTAGCAGGTTAGAATTTCAGCCATCTTTTTCCTGTGCTTGCTTGGTTGCTGTGGGCACTTCAGTTTCCTTCTTCATCCTAAAAACGTACCGATAAAATAAATGCTGGGAATACACCTTATGCTGGGAATACACCATACAATTTTCTGTTAGATTTTTCTGTTAGATTATTTTCTGTAAAGTACTGGTAGAGACTGGTCATTATCTCTGGTGCATTGTCTTCTGGTTATTTCCTGCTGAGTAGAACAATGTCTAATTGCTAGGCAGATAGATGGTAACATAATTCCAACATATTGGAAATGTATCTGTCAGGTAAATCTAACAGCAGATCTAAGAAAATTGTAAGGTGTATTCCCAGCATTATGCTGGAAATACACGGTACGTTTTTGCAGCTCGATTGAGCCATTTAGATGGCTCGATTGATAATTTCCGACATGTCCAATCACCCGCCCGATCGATTCTGCGCTCAATACAGCATGGAGGACAAAGGAAAAAGATAAGGAAAATGAGCAGAAGATAAGAGAATCGCCAGTGGAATCGAGCAGGGAATCGATCAGGCGGCAGAATCGAGCCGCAAAAACGCACCGTGTATTCCCAGCATTAGACTACAAGTGGGGCATTAAAGGGAACCAGAGATGAACGATTCACACAAAATAAACATATCAGTTGATAGCTTGTAAAGAATAAATGCTCTACCCGATAATTTCGCCGCTCTCGTGTGCCTTTTTGAGTGTTTTTTATCCATTATTGCTCCAGGAAATATCCAACATGGCCGCCGGCTCATATCACTTCTGCTTCCAGGTTATGAGGTGTTCTGGATGTGCTGTCTAGCCTCTGAGACTATAGACAAGCAGGGCTGCTGCAGGCTTTCATCTGTGTGCTTTCAACTATTATTCTGGTATGCTGTGTGGCTGCCTGTAGGAAGTGTCTCTCATAGGAATGAAACTGCAGTCATCATCAGTATCTACAGAGTGCACACAGAGCACACAGGGATCATATTGCAGCCACACTCTCTCAGCAGGAGCAGCCCCTCCCATGTCATCAGAGCTCTCAGTATGCAAAGCAGAAGATCTAAGCCAGGAGAGGGGAAGGCTTGGGCTTGAAAAGACTCCACAGAAGAGTGACTCAGCTATAATGATTCCAGGTCAAACCTCGACTGAATAGTCGGTGGATTCTTATCACAGTTGATAACAGATAGATTAGACTGAAAAGAATAAAACTAAAAGCAGGGTAGGTGTTTACTGTCATGTTCCCACTGATAAATGTAATAAAATACATGAGGGTGCTCCATCTCTGGTTCTCTGCTGGGTCTACACGGAGCGATGTGTCTTATCAATCGAGTCGCTAATGCGACTCGATTGATAAGATTCGACAGGTCCAATATTGCCGCGGCTGATTCCCTGCTCGTTCCCCACGAGCGGACAATTGCAGGGAATCAAGCGGAAGATAAACGGCACCGGCGGGGACGAGGGGGGATCGAATCCAACGCACATGCGGGCGAGCGGGGACGCGGCGGGGATGCGGCAGAGTCGATCCGGCGGCTAATCAAGCCGCCGGATCGCTCCGTGCAGATTAGGCTTTAGACTATAACTGTGCTAGGGATTAGATTGTGAGCTCATCTTCTTAAAGAGAACCTGAGCCGGCAACAATTTGTGATAAGAAACATACTACATGATCTGTGAGGCAAGCCTGATCAGATAGCGTCCATCCTTGCAGCTCCCCAACCCCCCTGAAGCCTGTAATGACTTATTTTCACTTCTAGGGGTCAGGGGTCACAACGCTGAAGACAGAGCTCTGTGCTCTCATCCGAAAAGCACATAACTCAGAAAGGTGGGTAACGGGCGGGGGATCAGGTGGTGAAGGGCCATTGAGGTGTTAGGGGCATTCCTAATGCCCAAAGTTGACGTTTCACAGAAGTGCCTCTCCTGAAAGCGACGCCCCTTTCCCTCGAGATTGTGACATGTTGGCATCTTCTGAGAAAGCATTTTATTGACGGGCGGTCTGCGGATGGAGTGGAGTACGATTTATCAGATGGTGGAGGTATGGCCTTACCTGATATAAGAAATTTCGGGGACACCAAATCTCTCTTGTCTTTAGAGCAATTGCTCTCAGAGACGGTCCCCTTGGTTTCTGAAAATGACGTTAGGCCTGTCCCTATCCGCAATCCAGCCTTTTATCCGACGACTGCCCGCAGTCCCCCCGTTGATGCTTTCCAGGAGGTCATAGAGAGAGAACTACTTGAACTAGCTTCTGCTAAGGCCCCAGGCCTCCGCAGCAACCTCCCTCCGGCTGAAAAGCAGGCCCTCTCCTCCCTTAAAGACAATATACGCATTGTTATCAGGAACGCGGATAAGGGAGGAGCAGTGGTCGTCCTGGATACGGAGGTTTATCGTATGGAGGCACTGAGGCAGCTCCGGGATTTGGCCACTTATTCTCCTTTGAGATGTGACCCTACGGCGGAGTTTAGCAGACAGCTGCTTTCACTCTTGTCTTTGGGTGAAAGTTTGGGAGTAATCTCTAAGCGATTAGCAGAGTATCTCACCGTTTCTTCGCCTGTTGTCCCGGTGTTTCATCACCTGCCCAAGATCCACAAACGGGGGTTTCCCCCAGAGGGCAGGCCAATTGTGGCTGGGATTGGCTCTCTGGGGGAGCGCCTGGGCATTTGGGTAGATGAACACCTACAACCTCTAGTGCGACGTCTTCCCGGCTACATACGAGACACTAAGCATGTGCTTAGTAGTCTACTACACTTTCAATGGCATGACCACTACAGTTGGATAGCCATTGACGTTAAGTCACTATACTCTTGCATTCCCCATGCTCTCGCTCTGGACGCACTAGATTATCATATGGCGAGATACTCTGCTTTCTCCACGGACCTTCAGTTCTTCGTCGGGCGTGCCGTCCAATATCTGCTTACCCACAATTATTTTCTTTTCGAATCTGATTTTTATGTACAACGCTGTGGAGCTTCAATGGGAGCAAAATTTTCTCCCTCACTGGCCAACTTATATATGGGCTGGTGGGAGGAGCTCCATTTGTTTAGTGACTCCAATATTTATTCGAGTCACATTGTGTGGTATGGCAGATACATAGACGACCTGCTGGTCGTCTGGGATGGCACGCACGACGAGGCACTGCAATTTGTGGAGTTTCTTAATGTGAATTCTTTGAATTTAGTGTTCACTTCCTAGTGGACCTCCTCTGAGGTCAACTATCTTGACCTCACACTGAGGGGGGACCCCTCTTCTGCCTCTGTGGTTTCAGGCACGTACCGCAAGCCGTGTAGTGGCAACTCCACCCTGAGGGCCAACAGCTGCCATCCGCCCCATACCATCCGTGCTGTTCCCGTGGGTGAGTCGATCCGGGCACGCCGCAATTGTTCTGATGGCTCGGCCCTCGGCGTGGAGCTGGACACTGTGAGTTCTCGTCTTGAGGAGCGTGGCTACCCCAGGTGGATGATAGAGAGGGGTAGGAGGCGGGCCTTGATGAGAACCAGGGAGGAATTATTGACTTCTGGCTCCCGCCGAACGCAGTCACGATCCAACAATGACATGACTTTTGTGACTACCTATAGCCAGGAATATAAACAAATCACGCAGATTGTGAGGAAATCTCTTCCTGTGCTGCAGGCGGACGAAACTCTCAATCAGATCATTAAGCAGGGAGTTAGATTTGCCAGTAGGAGGGCTCCCACACTTGGAAGCATCCTGTCACCTAGCCTTCTCCCTTCCAGTACACAACGGCCGTGTTGGCTGACCACCCCTGGCTCATATAGATGTAATTTCTCAACTTGCCACTACTGTAGTGTCCACAAACCCACCCGTTCTATTGTTTCTTTCTGCAATGGTAAAACCTTTCCCATCAAACAATACATGAATTGTGACACGAGGTACACGATTTACCTTATCTCGTGTTCCTTATGCCACACCCAATATGTGGGGTGCACTACTAGGCACCTCAGACAACGTATAGCTGAACACTACAGGTGGGCTGGCTGGTTAACCCTAGAGGTGTCCAATGTAGCAAAGCACTTTAGATCAGTCCATTCAGGTGACATGTCCTCTTTCTCATTCCAGGGTATTGAGCGTGTCCTAAGGCCTGTGAGAGGGGGGAACGTTTACAAACGTCTCCTTACCAGGGAGGCCTATTGGATCTTCCAATTAGGGACACGCTCACCGGGAGGGCTTAATTCAAGATGGGACCTCAACACAGTCACTTAAAGTGGATCAAATGACCACCTTTGTCTTTTGTTTACACATGATTATATATGTTTAAATTTTGAATCTCGTGAATTTCATGAAGAGGATTTAACTCATGCTGCCTGATGTTATATGGTGCTTAATCGCATGTATTTACATTCTTATGCTTCTTATAATGTTTTTATGTAATAGATTATTTCAGTGTGGGGATTTTCTGTGTGTCCTTTTCTCCCCCCATTGTTTTATATGCACTTTTCTTTGTGGGTGGGGTCAATTGAGCATGTGGTATCGGGTGTAACCTTACTCTTTATAGGAGTCACCCTTTCTCACGTGCGCCTATGCTATGATTAAGGGCGTGTAACGCCCGAAACATGTCAGCATGTGGTGCTGGCTTTTAGCTTGTTATGTGTAACGATTGAATAAAGCCATATTGATTCTACCGACATCGTGCGGACTTCACTTTCTACGGTCTTGGATTTGAGGTCTTGGCAGCCTGCTTTCCTGCACTGTCGGTGGACGGAGGTGTGAGCGGAGCTTCACATTTATAGTGCATCTTAGGGGGGTTGCAGTGTGGAGCAGGGGTGGCTGAGAGCGGCACGGAGGGGACACTGAGGCATGGCATAGAGCAGGGAACATGCCTCTGTGTCCCATATGCCCCCCTGAATTAATAGCAAAGCCCCCTTACATGCTAGAAACACAAAATTTGCCAGATATGTTAAGAAGAACAGTGGGAACAAGAGGACATTTTTTTAAAAAAAAGACCTTATCGTTTTTGAGAAAATCAATTTTAAAGTTTCAAAGGAAAAAATTATACATTTAAATTAAATGCGGTAAATGCATTAACTGTCATTTACTGCATTTAAATGTAAACTCTTTTCCTTTGAAACTTTAAAATCAATTTTCTCAAAAACTATAAGGTCTTTTTTTAAAAAAAAAAAAATGTCCTCTTGTTCCCACTGTTCTTCTTAACATATCTGGCAAATTCCATGTTTCTAGCATGTAAGAGGGCTTTGCGGGTTTTTAATCACGAATCATGACTAGTGATCATGAGTTACTCGTGATCACGAGGTCGTGATGAGCACCACTGTTTCCTATTCCGATGCTTAAGAGACAGTCAGTAACATAACTAAAGTTTCTGGGCAAAATCTTCCAGGCAAATGTTTGGCACACCCACCAATGTGCAGATACAATACTGAACAATACTGAACACTCTGTTAATTACATTTTATTTCAGTCTACTTACACTGCAAATAATGGTTTATTGCAGCGTTCTATTGTCTCTGGGCTATATTTTACCATTGTGTAAAACGTAGCCATTGCTTCCCACAATGGGAACATCCTGTCTTCTCCTGTCCCCTCTGTATAGCGTTATGCTGGGTACACACTATGAGATTTTCTGGCCGATTTACTGTCAGATCGATAATCTCCAACATGTCCGATCTGATTTCCGATCGATTTCTGAGCATTTCAATAGGAAATCGATCAGAAAATGCTCAGGTATCGATCGGAAATCAGATCAGACATGTTGGAAATAATTGATTTGACAGTAAATCGGCCAGAAAATCTCATAGTGCGTATCCAGCATTAGTGTGTAATTATTTTTGGGTGGAGGTTGGAACCTGAAACATTCACATTCCATTGAGTTTAACTAATAAACAATAATAATGATCATAATAATATATTGTTCATGTACAACATTTTTGGGGGACTCCCCAGGAGCTGGGGGTCATAATTCTCTACTTCATTGTAATATTCAGAAGGACGGGAGGCTGTGAATTGCAGCAAGACAGAGTAAAGCTATGTACACGCATTAGATAAAACTCAGCCAAAACAGTGATAATGGATGACCACTTTGGCACAACAATTGTTTGCTATCAGTGTGTACAATGTACGGTTGACGTCAGGACCGGTTTAAGAGCCCCCAATTATGTGATCAGCTGCATTAATCACGGACTTGCTTGTTCCAGCAGGCGGCCACTGCACCGTCTGTGCAGTCTTCAACCACGCTGTCTGCCTCTTCTCTATCCCGTGTGTGTTATGTGTAAACAAGCGCCTAATAGGAAAAGGGAAGATAGCGTGGTTGAAGAGTGCATGGACTGTCAGTATGCAGCTAATGTGCAGAGGCCCCGGGGAGCAGTGCGGAGGTCAACTTGGCACGTTCAGGCGGCGCAGGGGCCTCTGCAGAGGTCAGGGACCCTTTGCCTTTATGGTAGTGCTGGCCCTGGCTGACGTTGCTCATCCAACATGTTGAACTCTTAACCTCCCTGGCGGTAAGCCCGTTGCTGAGCATGGGCTATGCCGCCGGAAGGCACCGCTCAAGCCCCGCTGGGCACTTTGCTAGTTGCGTGTGCAATGCGATCGCCGCCGCTACCCGTCGATCCGCCGCTATTCGTCGCGCCGCGGCCGCCTACCCCCCCCCCCCCCCCCCAGACCTCGTGCGCTGCCTGGCCAATCAGTGCCAGGCAGCGCTGTGGGGTGGATCGGAGTCCCCTTTGATGTCACGACGTCGATGTCGTCATCCCGCCCATCGCCATGGCGACGGGGGAAGCCCTCCAGGAGATCCCGTTCTTTGATCGCCGACCTTGTCTCGCTACATGAAAAAGAAAAATTTTAAAAAAACAAAACGAATTTGCTGCCCCCTGGCGGATTTTTAACAAACCACCAGGAGGGTTTACAAGCCCCTAGGCCTAAGCATGCCCGATCTCAATGTAGTTTTCTCTCCCCCTGACCGCTTTGTTGTGCACCGATCATTGCTCCTCCACTCCAGTCTATAGCAGCAGAACCCATCGCGAGCCTGCAGGCTAACAATGTTTCTGTACAGCATTGGCCCCTGATTTGATCCCCAAGCAGAGGTGAACATAGGACCATGCAGGCCGTGCAGCTGCACAGGGGCCCCACGTCCTCTAGGGGTGCATGCAGCTGCAGCACAGTAGAGCATGATTATCCTCTAGGCTCTGTGTAGCCTATGAGGAAGAGAAATACATTGGTTGTGACCCAGTCAATAACGAGTATGATATGTGTGCTACATTAATACAGTGTCTAAAGAATGGGACCTAGGTTCATGTACTATTATGTTCTTGACATAATTTGGATCCACCAATGATCTTTTATGGCCACGGCCACTCGCATGGAGCATTTATTCTGCACAGGGGCCCACTGCTGGCTTTGTCTGCCACTGTCCCCAAGGGATCTTTTCACAATCCCCAATGTGCTACAAATATGTTTGAAAGTCCCCTAGTTCAATAACCATTTAGCTTGAAAGGTAGCATGACATCTCCAGCCAGGAGTGGGCATTACACCAGTGACCCTGTTTTTTTTGTTTTTTTTCGCAATTGTCATATTGACATCATATGGATATCTGCCCTTTCACCAATTTATAAGCCCTGTCTATAATAACATATTATGTGCAGCTGGGACTCAGTGATTCACTGATAATCAGTATATACTGTAAATTGTTGTTCAAAGCAACTCAGACCACAGTGTCCATAATACTCAGTATAATTAATTAACCCTTGTTTCTTATAACTGATGAGGTAGAGCCAGCACTTTGAGGTCAGGGAATAATGCATATTAATAGGTATCCTTCTCTAGAGAGTTGTTGGCTTTATGTTGTTACGTGGATAGCAGTTGAGGACAATTCAAATATTCCATTCATAACTATTCTAACAACATCTGTATGCAGAGTTACAGATTACCCAGCAAGCTCCTGGTGAACCAGTCCTAGGAGTGTGTAAGGGGCTACAGAGGACCAAAAGCCCTCTTACTAAAATGTTAGGCAAAATAAAAGTTTGCCTTCTTCAAACAGAAGGTATTTGTGATTATTCAGGTTGGAGTGAGCTTTTGAGATCTCCCACAATGCATCACTGCTGAATATGCAAATCCTCCGTTTTTGTCCTTGTAAGCTAGCCACACCTCCAGAACTGCTGGAATGCAATGGTGTGTCAGCTTATTAATTGTACAGAGACACAATAATTATAATGATTTGCATATTCACCAGTAAAGCATTCTGGGAGACATCATATGCTCACTCCAACCTGAATAATCACAAATTCCTTCTGTTTTAAGAAGGCATACTTTAGTTTTGCATCTCAGTATGCAGTGAGCTTTGTTCACTCACTTTGTCCAGGGGTGGTTGCACAAGCATTTTTAGCTGCAGTCTTTTTGTTACGTTTTCGCAGGTGGGACTATGTATCTATTGGCATTTGTGCACGCTCTGGTTTACTCCAAAACACGGCTGGACAATCTCCTTCCTTTGGGATCACTATTTTAAGTTTACGCCTAGCAACTGGAATGTGCTGTAGATATGAATGGGACTGCTGTGTTATTAACTGACTACTTCTCCTAATCAGAGCTCAGCTGAACCAGCTCAATTAGCATCTGATCTCTGTATACCAACTTTGATCTGTGTTACCTCAACTCCACCAGCCCTGACCTAGACCTGCTGCATGTATTATATGAACTCCATCAACCCTGTCCTAAGCCAATTTCACATATTGCCGGAACTTTGCCAGCCCTGACCTCGGTTTTTCCTCTGAATATTATCTGATCTACATCAGCCCTGACCTCAGCCTGACTTTATGTATAGTATGAATTAATCCAGTCTTCTCATAATCAATAACATTGTGACGTGTTCATCTTCTCTCACATCAGGCTGAGTCCAGAATCCACATTGACCAGAAGTTGTGCAATCTGGGGCCACAACCTTAAAATCCTCAGGCACAAACACCTGACTGCTCACTAGAAGTCCCACTTCATCATCCCTTGAGGGGAGCCCAAGAGAAGGTCTTGGTTCTTACTTAGACAGTAGACCCCACATACCAGGTCAGCCTCTATCACCCACTGTCAATTGGTCGTTATCATGGACTTCAAAATCTGTGTCCCAGATAAGTACAACTACCTCCCAGTTACAGCATGACACCTTACCTACTAGTGAACTTACAGACTAGTCAAAACAACACTAATAGATGGTGAACAGGGGTTAAATAATGTTGTGTAGTTTCCAAGTATGGACTGATATAACAGCTACTGTTATTGCCACAGAAATGAAGACTACAAGCTGAAAACAATTACCCTCTGTTGCCCTTAGGCACAGGCCTACAGTGCCTAATACAAAGCCTTACTGTACTGAATGTTCGTGAAAGTGGCCATTTGGAAACTTCCATTATGACAGCTATTTTCTGCAATCAACAACGGTATTGTGTCTTTGTTGACTTTCCTACCAAGCAATTTCCCTGCAACACTTTCATGATTGCTTGTGTGATTACAGCGCTTGCTAATATCTCAGAGGGAAATCTTCCACGTCCGCTATTACAGCCATCGCCACTGGAGAACCGTTCACTTAGAAATGGAGATGGAGGGAAAGTCATCTGACCTGTGCCTTTCAACAGGAAATTGCAGGTATTAATCCGCCACTCTGGTAAATGGACTGAAGGAGAGTGCTTGGTGAATCTGGAAGGTACTTTACATGCAGGGAAATGTACTTGACCTTGTTAGCAATCTCATATTTTCCAGCCTTCATTATATGTGTGTGACGTTCACTGGAGACTGCCAGATTCAAACAAGTGTGAAATACATCCGCTTTCTAAAACCTGCTTCTTGCATTCAGCTGTACCTCAATGGGCAGATTTTTGTCCAGTGTTTGTTGTTTTTTTTTTTTTTCCAGTTAATTAATTAGCCACATTAGTTAATGCTCCTGAAGAACGTGTTTTCCTTCTCTGCTGTATAGTGTGATGGACCTGTCTAAAATTACAGTAACAAACATGACTTTGTGAAAACCATGCCTGAAATTTAAAACAATACTGAAATAGCTGTGGGGAAAGAAAGGCTGGATCCTATAGAACTAGGGGTGGGACGACAAATCCTGCGAATCGACGAATACCTCGACTGTTAGGAAATATTCGAGATTCGTGGATTCGAATCCCGACGCCATTTTCCACTACACTAATCCGCCGAATCCCGACGCTGCATCGCCGCGCATCCGCCGCTCGCACTCGTCCTCCTCCGACCCCCCCGTGCCTCCTCCGCCCGCCCGCATACTGTAACAACTCACCTATCCATAGCGGAGCGCAGAGCGGCAGACCTCTCGCTGACTTCCTGGTTCCCCCTAGTGACCGACTCTTACAATGACGTCATCAGTAAGAGCCGGTCCGGCCACTAGAGGGAACAGGGAAGTAACGAAGAGGTCTGCCGCTCTGCGCTCCACGGGAAAGGTGAGTAGATTCTTATGCAGGGGTGAGCGGAGGAGGCACGGTAGATGGAGGGGGCCGTGGGGGGGGGGTTGGCGGTAAGCGGAGGAGGCACGGGGGGGGGGGTTCTACCTACCGGACACTATCCTTACCTACCTACCTACAGGCCGCTATATATACCTACCTACAGGCCGCTATACCTACCTACCTACAGGCCCCTATACCTACCTAAAGGCCCCCTATACCTACCTAAAGGCCCCCTATACGTACCTACCTACCTACCTAAAGGCTCCTATACCTACCTAAAGGCTCCTATACCTACCTACCTACCTAAAGGCCCCTATACCTACCTACCTACCTAAAGGCCCCTATACATACCTACCTACCTACCTACCTACAGGCCACTATACCTACCTACAGGCCTCAATACCTACCTACGCACCTACCTACAGGCCCCCTATACGTACCTACCTACCTAAAGGCACCTATACCTACCTACCTACCGGATACTATACCTACCTACCTACAGGCAACTATCCTTACCTACCTACCTACAGGCCGCTATACCTACCTACCTACCTACAGGCCCCTATACCTACCTAAAGGCCCCCTACACCTACCTAAAGGCCCCTATACCTACCTAAAGGCCCCCTATATGTACCTACCTACCTACCTAAAGGCCTCTATACCTACCTAAAGGCCCCTATACCTACCTACCTACCTAAAGGCCCCTATACCTACCTACCTACCTACAGGCCACTATACCTACCTACAGGCCTCAATACCTACCTACCTACCCACCTACCTACAGGCCCCCTATACGTACCTACCTAACTAAAGGCACCTATACCTGCCTACCTACATACCTACCTATACTTAAGGCCCTATACCCTGCTACCTATACTGAAGGTCCCTTTACCTACCTACCTAAAGGCCCCTATACCTACCTACATACCTACCTATAATTAAGGCCCTATACCCTGCTACCTATACTGAAGGTCCCTTTACCTACCTACCTACCTACCTACCTACCTACCTACCTATACTGAAGGCACATGTACCTTACTACCTATACTGAAGGCCCCTATACCTAGCTACCTACCTATACTGAAGGCACATATACCCTGCTACCTATACTGAAGGCCCCTATACCTAGTTACCTACCAATACTGAAAGCACATGTACTGTGCTACCTATACTGAAGGCCCCAATACCTTGCTACCGATACTGAAGGCACATGTACCTTGCTACCGATACTGAAGGCCTCTATACCCTGCTACCTACCTATACTGAAGGCCCATATACCCTGCTACCTATACTGAAGGCACATATACCCTGCTACCTATACTGAAGGCCCATATACCCTGCTACCTATACTGAAGGCCCATATACCCTGCTACCTATACTGAAGGCCCATATACCCTGCTACCTATACTGAAGACCCATATACCCTGCTACCTATACTGAAGGCCCATATACCCTGCTACCTATACTGAAGGCCCATATACCCTGCTACCTATACTGAAGACCCATATACCCTGCTACCTATACTGTGAAGGCCCATATACCCTGCTACCTATACTGCAGGCCCCTATACCTTTCTATCTATACTGAAAGCTACCAATATTGAAGGCACCCATACCTAGCTAGCTATACTAAAGGCACCTTTACCTCGCTACCTATGCCTGGGTACCTATACTGCGGGCAACTATACCACGGATAGCACAATTCTTATGTGCAGGATTCGTTAGATTCGGGATTCGAAAAGGTTCGAGATATTCGAGAACCTTTTCAGATTCAGATTCGGATTCGAAAAAATTGTGGATTCGTCCCATCCCTATATAGAACCTTACACTACCATTTATCCCACCCCTCAAGCTCACTGCCTAGGTGTCAACCTGGACTTGGCTCCTTCCTTTACACACCACATCCAAAGTATTACTCAATCCTGCAACTTCAACCTCTGCAACATCTCCAGGATCCTCTCCTACCTGTCCCATAACACCACCAAACTCATCTTTCATGCCCTTGTCATCTTGGACTATTGCAATTCCCTTTTATAAGGCCTCCCATCAAACCGCACTGCCCCCTTTCAATCTGTAATAAATGCTGCAGGCAGACTGATCAACTCCTCTAATCGCAGCACCTGTACAACTCCCCTCTGTAAAGCTCTCCACTGGCTCCCCATTCGCTTAAGAATCAACTTCAAAATTCTGTGATTGGTCTACAAATTGGTGCACAGGTCCTGCCTAACCTACATCTCTGAGCTTATGCAGGAGAACAGAGGCACCAAAAGTATAAAAGGATGCTAAATGAGCTTAAAAACCAAATTCTTGGTACATAGAGGAGGCAGTGGTGAACATACCTCCTCCAAGTAGACATACGACTGTAGTAAAGATAGTCAATATATTTTATTTATGAACTCCAAATATGCAACGTGTTTCGCAGGTTTGATCCCGCTTCATCAGGCAATAACAACGGAGCAATAGCATATGTGGTCAGTAGAAGAGCCAGGCACCTCAATCCTCATTTAGCATCCTTTTAGCCTTTTGGCGCCTCTGTTCTCCTGCATAATATTGAGTTCACCCTGGGTTGAGGGTTGAACCCCCTTTTTCTCATCTACAGAGAGCGACTTCTTATTCCTGAGTGGGGCCAGGAAAATCTCCCCACCTGCCTTTATAGTGGTTTCCTAATGGTAACCCTGGTTTGTGAGTATTAATATTTACTCTATCTAGTAACCATTTACCAGTACATATTACACTATTGGGGCTCTTGGTGTTCCTTGTTTTTACATCTTTGATCTTGTCCACAGGCACATACCTCCCTGCCCCCTCCGATCCTCCAGTGACCTGCGCCTACTGACACCACGCATAACTCACTCCCATGCACAATTGCAGGACTTCACAAGGGCTGCACCCACTCTCTGGAAATTGCTCACACCTGCCAACAGACTCGCCCTCACCTTTATTATCTTCAAACGAGCCCTCAAGACTCACCTTTTCATGCTCTCCCCCCCCCCCCCCCCCCCTTCCCCCAAGTCAGTACCATAGTATGTTCTGCGGGGCACTCTCTCAATAGACGCACCTATTGTCTTTAACCCCATCCTTTAGATTGTAAGCCTCTGACTACCCTTCTAGTGTTTCCAGCTTGATTATGCAATCTCACTGTCTGACTCCCCTCTTGTGCACTAGAACAGTCTTTATTTTGGCAAAAGACATTGAACTACCGTTATCAAAGACATTTGCATGATTTTGTTTTGTTGTGAGCTCCTCGTATGTCCTACCTTGTACGTTAACCCATTTATCTATTGTGCAGCGTTGCTGTTGCTTTATAAATACAATAATAATAGTAATAATAGTAGTATAATAATAATAACTTTCCCTGTTATTTCCTAGAGTCCTCATTCTGGCGCTGTACCCCATGCAGCAAATAGCTTGGCAATTTTCTCCATGGAGAGGGGGAGGCGAGCCAAGTGCTGGATTCGAGTGATGCGTGGTCTATGGGACGGCTTTGCAGGAAAAGACAGCTCAGGTAACTATAACTTTCTTTTTACAGTAAGGCTGCGGGATTTTTCATTTACTGTGTGGAGATCCACTTTAACCAGCACACACACTAGATTAAAGTTGGCTGAGGCGGCCAGCAACAACTGAATTTCCTGCTTATTTGGACCCAAGTGACAGATCCAGGTCTCCATTTCTTTAGGTATCCTATGCTTAGAAACAGCCCCACTCATGAGCAATCTAGTTGTAGCACTGGGAAGTGATTTTGACAGGTTGTGCCTGTCTGTTTCTTGTTCTGTGTCACTGACCTGGTCAGTCCCAGATTTACATTGCAAGAGCCTATAGGCACAGATGTCCTGGCACCCTAAACTTTACCCTCCAGAAACTCAAATCCCTGCTCTACTGCACCGCAAGTGAGCTGGCTGAGCCAGCTGTGACTTTTCCCTTACCAGTCATAGGTAGCTACAGGTGAAGGGAGATCTTGTCAGTGAAGTGCCAAGAGCCAGATGACTAAACTCTCATTTATGCTGTACTCAGGACTCTGCATAGGGAAGGAGGGAGGAGCTAGGGGAGGGGACTGAGCAACCCCTCCATCATCAAGCGCCTGTAGGCATGTGCCTACAGTGCCTTATGGTAAATCCAGCCCTGGACCTGGTCATCATATTTTACCTTGTATATATCAGCAATAAGAAGAGTCCTATAAAGGACATTATATGTTTGTGGATTACAGTTTTCATCCCTTCCAACCAGGAAGCCTCATGTTAGGGGATGTAGAGACTCACAAAAAGGTCATATCGGTAAAGGTTGTTCCCTGAAAGATATCAAAGGAGACTCATTGCCATGGCTGTTCTTATTCCTGATGTTTCACATCATTAGAATGGCGGTGAATGTACGTCCTGCAGCTCTGAGCCTCACTGCCACGTTTCCCAGCAGCCATTCTAATCAAGCTTGAAGGTTGGAAAGTTCACTGCAACAAAACGGCAAAGATTAAGCAGACGGCATCTAATATAGCTAACTGCATAAAAACAATTTGACTAATAAGCTGGTGTTAGAGATTACGGAAAGGATTAAGGTTAGGTGAAGGGGAAATGTTAGGGTTATAGGGGTGGTTGGTGTCAGGAGAGGAGAAAGGAACACAAATTTATAATGAGATATGGGGAAATATTAAGGCCAAATTAACTTAGGCTCCTTTCACACGGCAATAAAAATCATTCTGCTTAGCGGAGTGCAACGGAACAGACCGGAACAGATCTCATTAACCTCTTGAGGACCGCAGTGTTAAACCCACCGAAAGACCAGGCCATTTTTCATGAAATAGGCCACTGCAGCTTTAAGGCCTCCCTGCAGGGGCGCACAACACAGCACACAAGTGATCCCCACCCCCTTTTTCTCCCCACCAACAGAGCTTTATGTTGGTGGGGTCAGATCGCCCCCAGCATGTTTGTATTTTGTTATAAATATTTCTTTCTTTTTTTTTTCTCACATTTTTTTTTTCTTTCTTTATTTCCCTGTCTCTCCCTCCCTCTCCCCGTCAGCCAATTACAGCGATCGGCTGTGATAGGCTTCAGTCTATCACAGCGGATCGCTTCTGTGTGCTGCAGGGGGACAGCCGTGTCACACAGCTGTCCGCAGTACAGCACTGCCGTAGATCGCAGCGCTGTACTATGTAAATAGACGGCGGTTTCGCCGTCTAACAGTCTAAGTCAAAGCAGGGATGCATGCGCAGTAGCTCATGCGATCTCCTGGTAGCCCCACAGAAGGCCGTTCACGGCAATCGGCGTGGAGCAGTCCAGGGGCTGCCGCTGCGTCCAACATCATTGGCGTGGAACGGTCGGCTAAGGGTTAAAGGATAGAACAGCTGAAAAGAGTAGGAGATACGGGTATGTCGTGCACGCTGTTCCGGACACGTGATGCAGGTAGGCACGTGCAGCTGAGCCACCGCCTTCGTACTAATGTTGGACCCAGCCGACCCGGAAGAGGCTGCTGGGGGGGGGGGCATGTAGTTGGCAAAGGAGGGAGACAGGGCAGAACGGGGGGAGCGTTTCTCCTACTCTTTTCAGCTCTGGTATCTTTTAAGCAAAATAGCCATTCACATCAGTCCATTTGTAACAGTTCAGTTTGTTGCATTCTTGCAATCGGAACACAAGTTTGGGGCCCAGCACAGTTTTTCCGGATGGACCGGAAGCAGTGGATGGTGATGGAGGCCGATGGAATCAGTGCTAGCCTATAAGAATGCATGGTGCCCATTCTCACTAGGCTGCTTGTTGCATGCATGTCATGAAATACTCACCTGCCACTTTCATAATTGAACTTCATCCCAATCAGTAGCTGATACCCCTTTTGTAAGGCTTGGTGGTGTATTCTCCACAGTCAGCATGCAACGCATGAGCTGGCGTGGAGGAGGTACACACACTAGCACAGGGAAACAGGCTATCCCTAGTATAGTGGAGGGGAGGACTGACTCCAATAGGAGATTGTGGCGCACAGAGCCGGTGCAGATCCGACAGCCACAAACAATGCTTTCGCTATAACGTCTCAGCGCAAAGTAGCGCTGAGCGCATAAACCAGAACTGAGGAGATCAGGGCAGGTAGACAGAATGAACGCTTGCTTAACTAGCCACTACTTAGTGACAGCAAGTGTCCACAACAAGACAGACTGGAATGAGGCAGCCAATGCGTTTACAGCGATGGCGTGCCTCACAAAGACAGGACAGGATAGTCAGGAAATAGCAGGATCAAGATAGATGAACGAAACACAGATAAATATACAATGAGTATGTTTTCCTAGCGTATTACAATTACAGCTATCAATGAAACTATTGGTAACGTCTGACTAACATATGTATATATCGGCAATGAACCGATATATGACATAAGCAGGAACGCTGACTAGGACTGGAGTAATACAGGGAACAGGACTCAGAAGGATTCGCTATCTCTTCGCAGAGATGAACGCAATCCACAAACGGTAACAGAACAGGATTCAGAAGGATTCGTTATCTCTTCGCAGAGATGAACGCAATCCACAAACGGTAACAGAACAGGATTCAGAAGGATTCGTTATCTCTTCGCAGAGATGAACGCAATCCACAAACAGATTCAGGAGCAGGGTACTAGCTCAGCACGGGTGCTCACGATACGCGCAAACTACCAAAACGTGCTGGAAGGCTGACTAACTGAACACAGGAAATAAACAGTTCATGTACGTATATATCAGCGACACTGATGTATCAACGTAACACGAATACAAGGAAAATAATAAACGTGCTGGTATGCATATATATTGGCAATGAACCAATATATGATGCAAAGACCAGCAAAGTATCTTTAGAACAAGAAACACGATCGGGGGCTGAAGCGACAGCAAGACAAGCTTAAACTGAAGCTATGAAAACCCAAGGAAACCCTGCAGGAAGCAGATCTTTATACTGAGGTCATCCAATGGGAGCAGACATGCAGATTCCCACACAGGTGAATGATAATCAGTCACAAGCTGACAGCAGGGAAAGGCCGACAAAGCTATGCAGCTTGCATGAAAAGAGATCAGAACTACCTGAGCTGCAGCACTACTACTTCCAGCAATGCCTGCTGCAGCAGCGATCATTACACCTTTCCCATGAGAAATATTTTTCTTTTCACAAACAGATCACCAGGGGGCTCTGTATGGCTGATATTGTGGTAAAACCCCTCCCACAGTGTGATGTCAGGACCATAGTCCTGACAGTTTCCTGTCTGTGAACCTCATTGCATTGTGGGAAATAGTTGTTTACAGCTGTTTCCAACTGCTAAAAAAGCAAGCAGCACCTCCTTCCACTGACATCACCTGCCAGCAGTAAGAATGTCATCATGTGATAAATGTCAGAATGTAAATCAGGGACAGGAAAGCATTTACAATGGGCCATCACTGACTAAATCATTTATACATAATTATTGGAAAAATGAAGCACTTTTTTATTACATTATTTTCACTGGAGTTCCTCTTTAACAAACAGTGCATGTGCAGAAGACTCCCGGCATGATTGGGAAGGAGTGTGTCCACGGCCGTGCATATCCAGCAGTCCGCGACTAAGCAGAGTCGTATATTTTAACTAAGTTGACAGCGGCAGAACAGAGGGGACCGAAAGTACATCAAGGGAGCTAACAGACTTCAGGAGGTTGGAAGAAGCACCATGTAAGTTAAATTACTTTGTTCCCATCACCTCACAAACTCTTTACCCTGCTTGTAGTTTCGATTCAGTTGCACCAACAAGGAGTCTCATGTTGTGTTGTGTCAATTGTGAGTTTGAAAGATACAGTTTTAAATGAAGTAAAGATGGCACTTTCCAGATTCTCATTGCTTAAAGGGACACTTAAGTCAAACAAAAAAAATGAGTTTTACTCACCTGGGGCTTCCAATAGCCCCCTGCAGCTGTCCGGTGCCCTCGCCGTCTCCCTCCGATCCTCCTGGCCCCGCCGACAGCCACTTCCTGTTTCGGTGACAGGAGCTGACAGGCTGGGGACGCGAGTGATTCTTCGCGTTCCTGGCCACAATAGCGCCATCTATGCTGCTATAGCATATATCATATACCATATAGCAGCATAGAGGGTGCTAATGTGTCTGGGAACGCGAAGAATCACTCGCGTCCCCAGCCTGTCAGCTCCTGTCACCGAAACAGAAAGTGGCTGCCGGCGGGGCCAGGAGGATCGGAGGGAGACGGCGAGGGCACCGGACAGCTGCAGGGGGCTATTGGAAGCCCTAGGTGAGTAAAACTCATTTTTTTTTGTTTGACTTAAGTGTCCCTTTAAAGGATTTCCAAAGGGAACAAAATAAATGTATCTTTGTGTGTCCCTTGCCGCAGCTGCGGTCTTCTCCTGGGTTCCGCTGGCAGCCTCTGAAGTAACGCCAACACAGTGGCTGCCTTTTGGCGCAAAATGTAGGGAACTTGTGGATTTATAGACCAAAGGTAGAAAAACATCTTGGTGGAAAGGTCAAAGATAGGCTATTATCACTGAAAAAGTAGTAAAGCAGGTTAATAGGAAGGGAACTGTACTGCAAGACGCTAAAATAATAAATAACTACTGGGTACGTGTTCAATCAATTGTTTAGCAGACACGCTGGTCAACATTGTTTGATTGTGCATGTTTCACTGTGTGTGCACATCAGTAAAACTGCTATGTGCATAGCAATATTACCGGTAATATAGCCAGAAGAGTACAACGTGTTAAGCAATTAGCCTGTCCCATGGCACATGGCCAATGTGCGTTACCATAGCAACGCTCACATTACCCATGTCACACTAACTGCACAATCTGTGGTGCTCTGCTGGACTGGTGTTAGTATTGGTAATATCGCTGTGTGCATGATATCAGAGCTCTGTAAGGCTTTGTTCATAACTAAAATTGAAATCGCTGATGGCAGCGATTTTCGTTTCTTTGCACTTCGCCCCCCCCCCCCCTCCCGGCGCTTACCTGCGCTTACCTGCGCGCTGTGAATTTGTATAAAGCGCTTTTGTAAGCGCTTTTGCAGAGTATTTCCGTTTCTTCACTTCCTGACGTCAATCAGTACCCGGAAATTAATAAATACAATTTATTCATGAAAGCGCTGGGGAAATCGCTATACAAAGCACTTTTTCAAGCGCTTTGCGATTTCCCTATACTTTCCATTGAGGCAAATTGCCTAAAAAATGGTACAGGCAGCACTTTGCTAAGTGGATCGGAAACAAACCGCTCAGATGTGAACACTCTCATAGGGAATCATTGCACAAGAGCTTTTAGGGCGATTTTGAAAATCGCTGGCGCTTAAAAAAAAGGGCGAAAACGTCCCAGGTAGGAACAAGCCCTAAATCAAGGTCAATGTGACAAGAAACAATACTTGCTTGTGAGGAAGTATTATGCAGCATTGCACACATCTGGACACTGACAGGGCATTCTCCTCAGAGCAGCAGAGGTGTAGCAAGGTGGAGAAGCTCCTGCAGATGGATGGAGGCCTGGGGTCCAGCCTATTCCCCTCCCTCTAATACAGCCACCTTCTCAGAGTAGATGGCCACACCTGTTGTAAGCAGGAAAAATCACTGTGACCCCTTGCAGACACGCCCCCTGGCCACAAGAGCCACCAAAGGAGCAAGGGAGCGTGCATATAGTGAAGCCATTCAAGGCTTAGTAGATGAGTTCATTTGAACTGGAATATGTGGTAAATCATAGCCCCCAACGGTCCCTTTTTTGGAGGGACAGTCCCTCTTTGGAAACAAAATCCCTCTGCCCCTCGTTCTCCCTCATTTGTCCCTGTTTCAAGATCGATATCCAGATTTATGTAAATATATGTATTTTTCTACTGAAAAGTGATTAATTGACTCTAAACTTCATTCCCATTCTTTACATTGATATATTTCTTAATTTCAAATGTTAATATGAAGAATAACTAGTGATGAGAGAAAGGACCAGTGTGGTCTGAATTCTAAAATTACATCTTTTCTCATGAATTTATAGTGGTATGCGTGGCTAGGGGTGTGGTGGGGGCGTGACTAGTGGTGTGGCAGGGTGGGTCTTAAAGTGTCCCTCTTTTTCATCTTAAAAAGTTGGGAGGTATGGCTAAATCATGCTTATGTACAGCAAATGGATGTTTGCTAGAGATGGGCCGAACGGTTCTCCGGCGAACGGTTCCCGGCGAACTTCGGTGGTTCGCGTTCGCCTCCCGCAGGCGAACGTTTCCGGAAGTTCGGTTCGCCCCACAATGCACTATGAGGGTCAACTTTGACCCTCTACATCACAGTCAGCAGGCCCAGTGTAGCCAATTAGGCTACACTAGCCCCTGGAGCCCCACCCCCCCTTATATAAGGCAGGCAGCGGCGGCCATTACGGCCACTCGTGTGCCTGCATTAGAGAGAGTAGGGCGAGCTGCTGTCTGTCTCTCATAGGGAAAGATTAGTTAGGCTTAGCTTTTCCTGGCTGCATACCTGTTCTGTTCAGTGAGCCCACTGCATACCTGTTCAGTGATACTGCCACTGCATACCTGTTCTGTGAACCCACCCACCACTGCATACCTGTTCAGTGATCCTGCCACTGCATACCTGTTCTGTGAACCCACCCACCACTGCATACCTGTTCTGTGAACCCACCCACCACTGCATACCTGTTCTGTGAACCCACCCACCACTGCATACCTGTTCAGTGATCCTGCCACTGCATACCTGTTCTGTGAACCCACCCACCACTGCATACCTGTTCAGTGATCCTGCCACTGCATACCTGTTCTGTGAACCCACCCACCACTGCATACCTGTTCAGTGATCCTGCCACTGCATACCTGTTCTGTGAACCCACCCACCACTGCATACCTGTTCTGTGAACCCACCCACCACTGCATACCTGTTCTGTGAACCCACCCACCACTGCATACCTGTTCAGTGATCCTGCCACTGCATACCTGTTCTGTGAACCCACCCACCACTGCATACCTGTTCAGTGACCCTGCCACTGCATACCTGTTCTGTGAACCCACCCACCACTGCATACCTGTTCAGTGACCCTGCCACTGCATACCTGTTCTGTGAACCCACCCACCACTGCATACCTGTTCAGTGATCCTGCCACTGCATACCTGTTCTGTGAACCCACCCACCACTGCATACCTGTTCAGTGACCCTGCCACTGCATACCTGTTCTGTGAACCCACCCACCACTGCATACCTGTTCAGTGATCCTGCTGCCACTGCATACCTGTTCTGTGAACCCACCCACCACTGCATACCTGTTCAGTGATCCTGCCACTGCATACTTGTTCTGTGAACCCACCCACCACCACTGCATACCTGTTCAGTGATCCTGCCACTGCATACCTGTTCTGTGAACCCGCCACTGTATACCTGTTTTGTTCAGTGAACCCGCCACTGTATACCTGTTCTGTTCAGTGAACCTGCCACTGTATACCTGTTCTGTTCAGTGAACCCGCCACTGCATACCTGTTCTGTTCAGTGAACAGTTTGGTGTGTCAGTGTGAAGCAGTACCTTAATTACACTACCTGATTGATGTATACACATGCAAGATGTTTTAAAGCACTTTAGGCCTGTCATTTAGCATTCAATGTGATTTCTGCCCTTAAAACGCTGCTTTGCGTCAAATCCAGATTTTTCCTGGGGACTTTTGGCGTGTATCCCACTCCGCCATGCCCCCCTCCAGGTGTTAGACCCCTTGAAACATCTTTTCCATCACTTTTGTGGCCAGCATAATTATTTTTTTTTTTTCAAAGTTCGCATCCCCATTGAAGTCTATTGCGGTTCGCGAACTTTACCGCGAACCGAACCTTCCGCGGAAGTAAATCGGAGGATCGGCCCAACTCTAATGTTTGCCTTCCATCCCTAAGTTATCCAGTTAAACCAGCAGCAGGGATGGTACTTTCATAGAGGTAAACTGGGCAGCTGCCCAGGGCCATGAGTTCCTTAGGGACTCCAAAGTCAGGGATTGTGTGATCAGAACCTTAACCTGCCTGGCGTTCTATTAAGATTGCCAGGGAGGCTGCGGGAGGTTTTTTTTTTAATTACAAAAAAACTATTTCATGCAGCCAACTGAAAGTTGGCTGCATGAAAGCCCACTAAAGGGCGCTCCGGAGGCGTTCTTCTGATCGCCTCCGGCGGCCAGAAGTAACACGGAAGGCCGCAATGAGTGGCCTTCCGTGTTTCGCTTACCTCGTCGCCATGGCGACGAGCAGAGTGACGTCATGGACGTCAGCCGACGTCCTGACGTCAGCCGCCTCCGATCCAGCCCTTAGCGCTGGCCGGAACTTTTTGTTCCGGCTACGCTGGGCTCAGGCGGCTGGGGGGACCCTCTTTCGCCGCTGCATGCGGCGGATTGCCGCACTGCAGCGGCGATCAGGCAGCACACGCGGCTGGCAAAGTGCCGGCTGCGTGTGCTGCTTTTTATTTGAGCCAAATCGGCCCAGCAGGGCCTGAGCGGCAGGCTCCGGTGGTACTGGACGAGCTGAGCTCGTCCAGACCGCTCAGCAGGTTAAGATCCGTACAGTATTAACATTTAAGAAGCCCCACTCTTTTGTTTTCCCCAGGGTCCTCACTCTGCCTAGAATTGGCAAAGAAGTAATTTTGACTCCCTCACCAGTTCATGAAACATGCTGCTGCCTTTATTTTAGGCAAAACCCATACACCATTCCAGAGGGTGGACTCTCCCTCCACATCCACTGACTTGCTAGGCAGATTTAAAAAAATGATATTTTTACAGATAGCTTTGTATTAGTTGAATTGGATGCCGCGATCAGCAGCCATTTAATGCAGTGCAGAGGAGGTGAATCGGGTGCCTTTTAATAACTGATTGGCTATCATTACCTGATTGGCTATTGCTACTGATGCCTGCATGAAAAAAAGGGCCCCAGTAAAAAAGGGCCCGGCTGGAAAACGAAATGGCGCCGGGGGATAACAAAATCTCAATAATGATAAACATTGTTAACAAACAGACGGGGGTTGATAACAAAAATATATTAACATTAAAAACGTTACTTAATTCAACAAGACAGCCTAACCCAATCCTACTAGTACACAGAACCCTCACCTGGTGGTGCCTAACCCTAACCCCCCCCCCCCCCCCCCCGTGTGCCTAACCACAACCACTCCCCCTGCAGAATACATATAGAAATGATAATAGCTTTGATAATGTAAAATCTGTACATATAAACAAAATAATATGACAAAAACTATAACGCTGCAAACTTCTAAAACGATAACATACTTCGAAAACTTTAATGTTCTAATATTGTTAACGATATTTTTTGGGCGCCCTTTTTTCAGATTTTTTTTCAACATATTAACGATAATTGCATAAAAGTTTATGAAGGCGCCCTTTTCATTCACATGCCGCCAGAGCCCCTTTTTCCTGCTACCCTACTTATACTTATTATTATCTGATTGGCAATCACAAGCAGAACGGCTACTACAGCGGCCAGAGGAGGGTAGTGTTAGGCCTGGGGGAAGGGAGTTTGGATAGTGTTAGGCATACGGAGGGAAGGTTTTTGTGAGAATAGGGCACTAGGCAAGTTGATAATTAAATATCAGTTATACTATATTACTGATATTTGAAGTATCGGCACCCCTCGGCACACAACTCAATCGTGGCTATATGCGCTTGAGTCATTGGCTTGCCTTTATTTATTTATCTTTTATGGTGGCTTAGTGGAAAGATTGTCTTCTGGCCAATTCAATAATTTTGATTAAATCTGCTTGACATCTATTGATTTTCCAGAAACTAGCTGCTTGTGTTTGATCCATTTTGAGGGCAGAATTGGCCACAGATGTAATTAGGAGTGGAATCTCGATCTCATCAGGCCATGGCGTAGCGGTTTTGTGCTGCATCTCACAGAGCTTAATTGCGTAGAGCACAGCTTTTATTGTTTTTAATCTGGCTTCAACTGGCTCCTAAATGAAATCAAAGTTTTCAGCTGGGTAAATCGATGATGGGCTTGTGTACAGCGATCTGAGGCTGGACACAAAACTAGCAGAAATCACATCAAGATCAAACTCAATCGAACTGCTCGCACTTGTTTTTTCAGGTAGAAGAGCACTAAAGAGAGATTTTTAAAAAAAAGACCGAACTCCATGTTAATATTTGGGAACATACAGTGGCATAACTCCAATTCATGGGGCCCCCAGTGAAAATGTGATGCCCTCCCCAGTGTTCATACAACTTCCCTTGCTTTCCCTTTGTGCCCTTCACGGCCTTGGTGCCTATCTCACAAGGGTCATATAACAAGTGTGGCCATCATGATCTTCCCACCAATAACAAGTGTAGCCACAGAAACGCCTGATCTGAAGTATAGCTCCCTGTACTGTAGGAAGGGAAGGTTAATAGATGGAGTCCCCCACAGCTCTGGGCCCACCTGCGATTGGGCTGCTTCCCTCTAGTTACACCCCTGGGAACATCATCTTGTGCGAACCTAACCTGAACGAGAAGAAAAGTGGAGTAAAAGTGCTCGTTAATGATCCAATTTCCAGAACGATAGATCGACTATCCGATTCTATCATTGTGATTGTTTGTAAATTATTGTTCTGGCTCACCAACAGAGAGAAAAATGATAAGCAATCTGATAAGACCAAAGGAATCGTTACAAAATTCGATACAACCATCATTCGTCATTAATGATTGACACTAATAATGATATTTGATGGCTCAAAAGATTGTACCATTAATAGGGACCTTAACTGAAGTGAATAAACGTATTGCGCAGGCGCACCACATACCCCTCACCATTACATCACATGCCTCTCGCAATCACGCTCCCATGGGGGGAGCATTTTGCGCTTTCACAGTTCACAAATACTTGAACTGCGCCAGGTAAAATGCTCTCGGCCACGGGAACGTGATCGCGAGAGATGAGCCTGTGCATGCGCAGAAGCCCTCCACCCAGCTGGGGTTGGTGATCTTATGGAGTGGACAGCGGCACCCTGTTGGGCAGCAGAAGTGCAGCTCTGGACCAGGCAGACTTTTAGGGACTGAAAGAAGTCCCAGGTAAAAAAAATTGTAACTTTTTTTTCCTGCTCAGAT
This sequence comes from Hyperolius riggenbachi, assembly GCF_040937935.1. Classification (NCBI taxonomy): domain Eukaryota; kingdom Metazoa; phylum Chordata; class Amphibia; order Anura; family Hyperoliidae; genus Hyperolius; species Hyperolius riggenbachi. The sequence continues at coordinate 78,654,087 of NC_090648.1, read as the reverse complement.
ATCTTTTAAGGGCTTGTTTCCATTAGTCCAATTGTAGCCACGCTTCTGCTAACGCAATCGCAGGGACATCAGAGAGTGCATAGACTGCACTGTCTGATGTTTCCATAAATGTGCTGCAATTCACCGCTGAATCGTGGCACATGGTTGCACGCAGTTTGGACAGTTTGTGCCGCCCGCTATCCCATTCATAATTAATGAATGGGATTGCAAGAACTGCCTCTAGGGGAATTACGTGCAATTTAGAGCCGAGCTGATGCACCGCCACCTGTGTTGCAAATGGAAACAAGCCCTAAGGGCATCCCCTCACCTGTACAAGATGCCTTCTCTTTTGCCAGATTTTTATGCAGAGTGTATTCACCTCACCACACCTCCGAAACAGGATGTGGGAGGGAGCATGGCTGAGCTTCCACTCAACCCTTTTTCCACACAGGGAAATGGAGGACGGTGTAGGAAAGAAGGGGGAGCTTTTCCTTCATTTTAATGTAACAAATATACCTGGTGTGGTCTCTGCAAGCTGCTCTGATAGTTTGGAGCAGCTGGAGGCAGCATCCTCTTCCTGGCATCCCTGTAGACGTGTGTCAGAATGTTGGCATCCCGGCTCCCATTCAGATGTGGGTCAGCATGTTGTTTCCAGCAGGTCGTGCGCAGCTCAGAGCTGTCTTTATAGGCTTAGAAGGAGGGTCTAGCTGACATCAGCAGTGATGTCACTAGGCGACATCATTAGGGGAGTGGTTCTGGGGAATTGGGATTTTGTATATGTTACGGCCAAAACCAGAAATCGGCCAATTCTAGAATTGGCCGGCCGTTTCTAGAACTGGCCGATTTGACGTCGGCCAAAGTCCAAAATGCTGGGAAATTCTGACATTGGCCGGCCAGTTCTAGAAATGGCCAAAGTCAGTCGGCCAAAGTCCAAAATGTACAAGTCCCGAGTCATTTCCGACAGCACAAAAGGCACTCAGAACCTCGTCTCTGCTCTGAAAGATACAAAATAGCATAAGAACCTTAAGACTCAAACACACTCTAAGCGCTTTTCTGAGCGCTTGATTAGCGCTTTCTGAACAATTTTTCAAAATATCTCCCATGCACTTTCACTTAAATTGCGGTAAAAATCGCCACGATTGCGTACTTTTTTACGTGTATGTGGCGATTTTTTTACCGCAATTTTAATGAAAGTGAATGGGAACGATTTTTAAAAAGTGCTCACAATGCGCTAATCAATCGCAAGCGCTCAGAAAATAACTTATAGTGTGTCTGAGCCCTTAAAGAAAAACGTCCTTTATTACAAAATGTATTTGTTACAGCGGCTAATCTGCAGTGTGTCTACATCCTGCTTTCAGGGAAGCAGACATATTATCCTGTTTACCAATTACATTCCTGAGCCGACCCAGCTGAGACATCAAATTTCAATGGTGATTAGTCACAGATGAAGAGGAATTAGACAGACTAAATTCATACAGGTGCATTTCTCTGTTTTTCGTTTGTCCTGTGCAAGAGTTCAGGTCCACTTATGAGGGGACAGGGAGAGGTGAACTGCGCAGCCAAAGTGGGAAGGCAGACAGAAGAAAGCAGACAGGAGGCAGAGATGCAGCGTCAGGAAAACATGTGGTGGAGAGTGGGGAGCTCATCAAAACATCGCTGGGGAACAGCCTGGGAAGTTGGAATCAATGGAGCTGAATAGCAGGGGAGACGGAGGCGGGGAACTCATCAAGACATCGCAGGGCTCAGCCCGGGAAGACGGAAGCCTGGGAGTCAAATAGCAGGGGAGGGGAGAATGAGCCGAACAGCCAGAGAGACAGCGGGAAGCCGGACAGCCATGGAGACAGCAAGCAGACGTGAAAGAAGGGTGAGGCGAGCTGACAGGAGGCAGCAGGGACTCAGAACTTCGGGACTTGGCCGGCCACATCTAGCCAGAATGCGTTCTGGCCGGCCAGAGTCCACAAAAAGCCTCCATTTCGCAAACTGGCCGCTTCAGCCGGCCATTTCTAGCTTTGACCGGCCAGAACCCGAAGTGGCCAGACTTCGGGTTCTGGCCGTAACATATATAAGGCCAGGAGCTTCAGTTGCTCACTGGCCTTGATACTAATCAGTTCGCTGGTTTCAGGTCTAGCCAGAAAGCCTCCTTGAGCTACATCAACATATTGTGTAGACGCACAATATATGTACTTGTAACGATTGGTGTAGCACAGAGAGGATCCGATTACCGGTGATCTGCAGTATCACTGGGAATACAGATATATACCAGATTATAGATGATCTGCAGTATCACCGATAATCCGATATACAAACTAACCTCTGGACACCTGAGTAGAGTGTTAGGTGTAAACAGTAATAACGAGAGGACTAGGCCTCAGAGCAGTAAGGAGTACTGCACAATTCCTTCTGGACTCTCCCGGAGGTAGGAGTCAGGCTGAGAGAAGGAACGACAGAACGAGAGTGACACTCAAGAGGCAGTGTCACTATCAGGACTGGGAACCGCCTCTAACAGTAAGGTCGGTTCTCGAGGTCGGACAAGCCAGATCGTAACCACACGGACAGATAAGGTACAGATTCAGAAGGCAGAAGCGGAGACTAAGGTATAGGCAGGGTTCGGCAACAGGGTATCAGAAATATCGAGGTACAAAATCAGGAGGCAGAAGCAGAGTCTCAGGACGAGCCGGGGTTCGGCAACAGAGTATCAGAATGACAAGGTACAGGATCAGAGGTCAGGAGAATAGTCAGGCAGGCAGAAAGTCATAACAGATAATCACAATCAAACTAGTACTTTAAACTATCAACAGAATCTAACTAAAGGTGGCCACTAATGGTCCAATTTTGTAGCGAAAAATCGTTCTGATCGGAAGATCGGAAGAAAAATCGTTCACTACACCATCAACGCACCAATCTTTGCTATCTATCGATCACAATCGTCCTTAAAGTTCAAAATTTCGTTCGACGAAAATTCAGTCGGACGACTTTTTTTTCACTCGTTCATAATCGATCATAACCATTAATGGAGATTATTTACTGGCAATTCGACCACTGCCGACCTAGAATTTCGGATCGATCGAACGAATTTTCGCTAAAAATTGGTCCATTAGTGGCCAGCTTAAGTGTAGGATTACAGCTCCAGCTGGTCCCGGCACACTTTAGGATCTGACTCAGGTCTGAGTGCTACCACTATGTGATCGCAACGCCAGACAAAGAACAACTGAACAGCCAGCAGTATATATACAAGATCCCCCTCCAGCACCTCCCTAAGTGCTGGACCAATGAGGAGGAGCAGAACCTGTTTCTGGCTGCCATATAAGTTCTGCCTCTTCGCGCACATGCGTGTCATCCTGAATCTAGAGGGACTATGAGTCCCAGCCACACCACGCCTGACTCGCATGCCTGCTGCGGGGGCCGCCGCATCGCACGCGGCGGCTTCCCCGCGTTCACCCCTACCGCTGGCAGCAAGCAACGCGGATTCCCCCGTGCCATTCATGAGGCATGCGGCGGTTTCCCCGCGTTGCGCCGACATGCTGGATGCGGAAGCTGCCGCCCTGCTCTGAGAGCAAGCGGCTGCCTTTCCGTGTTTCCTCACAGTACTCCAGTTAGTCAGTCGTTTACTATTTTTGTATATACCATTGATTGTTTATTTACCTGTCTACTGACCTATTGCTTGTTTTCTGACCTCGCTCTAGTCTAGTCCTTCTGTACCATAGCCATCTGATATCTGTTACCGACTCGGCCTGTTCCCTGACTACGTTTATCTGCCTGACCCTTGTAATACAACTAACATCTGATACACGTTTTTGACCCTGCTTGAATTTGACTCTGATTTAGCTTACGTTTTTGTACCTCGACTTTCTAAAACTTGTGCACAAGATCTGACTGGTCTCGACTACACATTGTATTATTATTGTGTATTTATCTGTATCTGTTACTTAGTCACGCCCAGCGTGATATTTAAATTATAAAGTAGCAGTGATAATTTGAAGATCATGGTTTTCATTTTTATATCATGTATAGAATACACGTTTAGGGGCATTTTTAATCATTTCTATATAACCTAAATGATCAAGGCCAGATTTATAATTTACTGGCCCTAGGCCAAGTCGGAGCAGTGCTTTTCAGCAGTGGGGGCTCCCCGTCCGTGTGCAGCAGTGCCCCTCCCATTCCACATGTAGCCCTCATTTTATGTGTAACATTCCTAGAGCTGCAGTCCCTTTTGCAGCTCTAGGAAAGCCAGCTCCCCATTTGCAGCCTTCTCGTTCACATGTAGCAGCCCCTGTTTCACATCCAGGTTCTCTCTTGAGTTGCAGCTGCCCAAGGCCCAAGCTTTTGTGGCCTTCCCAGAAATCGGGCAGTAGCAGGGCAGTGGCGTACCTAGGGCATTTGACACCCGGTGCTAGGTATTGAAAGACACCCCCCCCACCCACGCGCGCCGCGGCGAAAAAATGGGCGTGGCTATGACCGGATGGGGCGGAGCTAATTTAAAAGTGCACCCAAGTTTTAGTCAACCTTTCTCCAGAAAATTCACATCATTGCGCAGCTTTTCTCCAGAAAATACACAAAATGTCAGAAGCTTTCAACATAAAATACACGTAATGCGAGAACATTTCACCAGACATTACACGTTATGTGAGCAGATTTCACAAGAAAATACATTCAATCATGTCGGCAGATTTGACCAGAAAAAAATCATTCAATCTTGCGGTAGATTTGACCAGAACATACACAATGTCAGCACCAGATTTCACCACAAAATACACAATATCGGTAGTTAAACTGACCACAAAATACACAATGACGGTAGTTAAACTGACCACAAAATACACGACGGTAGTTAAACTGACCACAAAATACACAATGACGGTAGTTAAACTGACCACAAAATACACAATGACGGTAGTTAAACTGACCACAAAATACACAATGTCGGCAGTTAATCTGACCACAAAATACACAATGTCGGTAGCAGATCTGACCACAAAATACACAATATCGGTAGCAGATTTGAGTGTTGGCAAGCTGATAGCCTGGTGGGTAGGTGGTTAAGGGTGAGCAGCCTGATTGCCTAGTGGGTAGGTGGGCAGCCTGCTGGGTAGCAGTGGTGGGTAGGGGGGCAGCAGTGGTGGGTAGGTGGGCAGCCTGCTGAGTAGCCTGGTGGGTAGGTGGGCAGCAGTGGTGGGTAGGTGGGTAGCATGGTGGGTAGCCTGGTGGGTAGGGGGGCAGCAGTGGTGGGTAGGTGGGCAGCCTGCTGGGTAGCAGTGGTGGGTAGGTGGGCAGCCTGCTGGGTAGCAGTGGTGGGTAGGTGGGCAGCAGTGGTGGGTAGGTGGGCAGCCTGCTGGGTAGCCTGGTGGGTAGGTGGGCAGCCTGCTGGGTAGCCTGGTGGGTAGGTGGGCAGCAGTGGTGGGTAGGTGGGTAGCAGTGGTGGGTAGGTGGGCAGCAGTGGTGGGTAGCCTGGTGGGTAGATGGGCAGCCTGCTGGGTAGCCTGGTGGGTAGGAGGGCAGCAGTGGTGGGTAGGTGGGCTGCAGCGGTGGGTAGGTGGGCAGCAGCGGTGGGTAGGTGGGCAGCAGCGGTGGGTAGCCTGGTGGGTAGGTGGGCAGCCTGCTGGGTAGCCTGGTGGGTAGGTGGGCAGCAGTGGTGGGTAGGTGGGCAGCAGTGGTGGGTAGCCTGGTGGGTAGGTGGGCAGCAGTGGTGGGTAGGTGGGCAGCAGCGGTGGGTAGGCGGGCAGCAGTGGTGGGTAGCCTGGTGGGTAGGTGGGCAGCCTGCTGGGTAGCTTGGTGGGTAGGTGGGCAGCAGTGGTGGGTAGGTGGGCAGCAGTGGTGGGTAGCCTGGTGGGTAGGTGGGCAGCAGTGGTGGGTAGGTGGGCAGCAGTGGTGGATAGGTGGGCAGCAGTGGTGGGTAGGTGGGCAGCAGTGGTGGGTAGCCTGGTGGGTAGATGGGCAGCCTGCTGGGTAGCCTGGTGGGTAGGAGGGCAGCAGTGGTGGGTAGGTGGGCAGCAGCGGTGGGTAGGTGGGCAGCAGCGGTGGGTAGGTGGGCAGCAGCGGTGGGTAGCCTGGTGGGTAGGTGGGCAGCCTGCTGGGTAGCCTGGTGGGTAGGTGGGCAGCAGTGGTGGGTAGGTGGGCAGCAGTGGTGGGTAGCCTGGTGGGTAGGTGGGCAGCAGTGGTGGGTAGGTGGGCAGCAGCGGTGGGTAGGTGGGCAGCAGTGGTGGGTAGCCTGGTGGGTAGGTGGGCAGCCTGCTGGGTAGCCTGGTGGGTAGGTGGGCAGCAGTGGTGGGTAGGTGGGCAGCAGTGGTGGGTAGCCTGGTGGGTAGGTGGGCAGCAGTGGTGGGTAGGTGGGCAGCAGTGGTGGATAGGTGGGCAGCAGTGGTGGATAGGTGGGCAGCAGTGGTGGGTAGGTGGGCAGCAGTGGTGGGTAGCCTGCTGGGTAGCCTGGTGGGTAGGTAGGCAGCAGTGGTGGGTAGATGGGCAGCCTGCTGGGTAGCCTGGTGGGTAGGTGGGCAGCAGTGGTGGGTAGGTGGGCAGCAGTGGTGGGTAGGTGGGCAGCAGTGGTGGGTAGCCTGCTGGGTAGCCTGGTGGGTAGGTGGGCAGCAGTGGTGGGTAGGTGGGCAGCAGTGGTGGGTAGGTGGGCAGCAGCGGTGAGTAGCCTGCTGGGTAGCCTGGTGGGTAGGTGGGCAGCAGCGGTGGGCAGCAGTGGTGGGTAGGTGGGCAGCAGCGGTGGGTAGGTGGGCAGCAGCGGTGGGTAGCCTGGTGGGTAGGTGGGCAGCAGTGGTGGGTAGGTGGTGGGCAGCAGCGGTGGGTAGGTGGGCAGCAGCGGTGGGTGGCCGGGCCGGTGCACCTGTAAAAGAAAAAAAACCCATTCACTTACCTGCAGATGAAACCTCTCTTCCGAATCCCAGGCAGCCTCCGCAGCTCCTCTTGAATGTCCCGCGCCGTCTCCTGCTGCGTCATCAGTGCAGGGCTACGGTAAGATGGCCGCCAAAGCCCGCACTGGAGACAAAAATAGACAGCAAGATGGCGTCGGCGGCCATCTTGCCGTCTATTTTTGTCTCCAGTGCGGGCTTCGGCGGCCATCTTCCCGTAGCCCTGCTCGGGTAAACTGAGGGCGGCTATCAGCCGCCCTGTCAGTGCCCGTTCTGCCCTTGGAGGGGAAGCGCCGAAGGAGGGGACCCAGGTGAGGGAGATGTGGGGGGGTATTTCCCCCCTCCCCGGCGACGCTGCCACCCCTCCTTCAGCGCTGCTTCCCCTCCTGTGTCATCAAGGCTTCTGGGGAGGCCTTGATGACACCCCCCCTCGAGCTGACACCCGGAGCGGAGCGCTCCTGGCCGCCCCATGGTAGGGACGCCACTGTAGCAGGGCAAGTTAAATAGCAATGGAATAGCAAGGTAAAAGAAGAGTTGACAAGAGAGCCATTAAAGATGGTGTTTAAAGCAGTAGGATTAGCCATACTATCAGGGCAGTTTCTAGGCTAAATTGCACCCAGGGCGAGGGTGTAAATTGCTCCCCCACCCCGTGGATTCTGGAACCCTTACTCTTTAGGAACAGAAACACAGCCACAGGTCGCAAGAAGATCTGCCTACTTTCTAGTGACCAGCCGCTCATCCAGGAGGAAGCAGGAAAACACCCAGGCGAGGAGAGCCCGGAAAGACGACTCCTCCATGGGTGCCGCACACTCACAGCCTGCAGTATCGCTACAAGACATCAGGTGTCATCACGCGGTGGTGACGTGATGACGACTTGAAGTCTGACGCAGGCAGCCTAGGAGGAGTCAAGAAAGGTGATCGTGCTGGTAATCTTCTTTCTTCTTCCATTTGGCTGCAATGCGCGTCACCAGCTCCCTAGGGGTAATGTCCTTCTGCCTGCGCCCCCCTTCATCTACTTGCTGGTCTGCGCCCAGTGCGGTCGCCCTGCCCGCACTACCCAAGAAACGGCCCTGCATACTATGCCAGGGAAAAAAACACATATATAAGTAGATAAATACTTGATCTACTTGCATAACATGTATTGTACTGTCCACATTTTGATTTCAGTGAATTTTATATAGTAAATGAAGAGAATTCTGTTCCTGGTGGGAACCATGTCTTTTGCCCATAGATTGAGGCTAAATCCTCATGTCATTTCTGCCCTTAACTTTTAAGTGAGCAGGATCGTGTTGCAGCCAGGCAGTGAAATAAATGGAAGAGGAGTAATATATTATAGATAAAAAGAACCCCCAGCATGCAACTCTTTGGCACTGACTATTAAAGGGCCAGTGCTCGTAAAGTATGTGATACCTCCAAATCATAACACAGAAAAAGTTTTGAATGCAGGATTAGAATCTTTATAACTTAAAGGGGAACTGAAGAGAGAGGTATATGGAGGCTGCCATGTTTATTTCCTTTTAAGCAATACCAGTTGCCTGGCAGCCCTGCTAATCCTCTGCCTTTAATACTATAAGCCATAGCCCCTGAACAAGCATGCAGCAGATCAGGTGTTTCAGACTTTAAAGTCAGATCTGACAAGACTAGCTGCATGCTTGTTTTTGGTGTTATTCAGATACTACTGCAGAGAAACTGCCAGGCTACTGCCAGGCAACTGGTCTTGATTAAAAGGAAATAAATATGGCAGCCTCTGTATACCTCTTACTTCAGTTCCCCTTTAACCACTTTACCCCCGCCCGTACGAATTTCTCCGTCCCTTTTTCCATCCTTTAACCCCCAGGGACGGAGAAATCCGTACTTTAGGCGCTCCAGCCGCTACCCGCGCTCCCGCTCGTAAACACGCCGCCCGCCGCTAGTAAACACACCACCGCCCGCTCGCCCGGAGATCAATGAACGGGAAAATCCATTCCCGTTCGTTGATCTAAGCCCCACAATGATCCGCTGCTCTCCGATGGGCAGCGCGATCATTGTGAGAAAAAACAAACACTCACAGCCTCCTACTACTTCCTGCGAGCGTCCGGAAGGACGCTCGCAGGTCGCAATACACAAAAAGTTACTGTTGCCATCTTGTGGCCAAATAGTAAAATTACACCCTAAGCATTTTTTACATAAACATAAATTAGTGTTACACAAAAAATTAACTCATTACCTCCCACACTCCCCATTTTTTTTTTGTAATTAAAAAAAAATTCAAAAATTTACAATTAAAAAAAATACATAAATAGTTACCTTAGGGACTGAACTTTTTAAATATTTATGTCAAGAGGGTATAACACTGTTACTTTATAAACTATGGGCTTGTAATTAGGGATGGACGCAAAACTGAAAAAAATGCACCTTTATTTCCAAATAAAATATTGGCGCCAAACATTGTGATAGGGACATAATTTAAACGGTTTTATAACCGGGACAAAAGGGCAAATAAATTTCATGGGTTTTAATTACAGTAGCATGCATTATTTAAAAACTATAATGGCCGAAAACTGAAAAATAATTATTTTTTTTCCAAATGTTTTCCTATTTTCCCATTAAAACACATTTAGAATAAAATAATTCTTGGCATAATGTCCCACCTAAAGAAAGCCTAATTGGTGGCGGAAAAAACAAGATATAGTTCATTTCATTGCGATAAGTAATAATAAAGTTATAGACGAATGAATGGAAGGAGCGCTGAAAGGTGAAAATTGCTCTGGTGCTCAGGGGGTAAAACCCCTCAGTGGTGAAGTGGTTAATACACTCAGACCAGTTGCTGTTGAAATTTAATTTTAATGGTGACAATCCCGCTTTAACTTCCTTCAAGGAGGTAGTTTGCACGTAACTTTGCACATAAACCTCCCTAGCAGTATTGACTGTTATACACATCCATACAAAACATGCTGTGTGAACAGTACTGATGTACATACACGTCAATACTCTCCTGCACTGTATACTAGACCCTTGCTTGACACATTTTGGCATGTTACAGAAAAAAAAGTTATGAAAATTAATTGGATCACTTTTTGCATAGAAATCCTGGGGAATTTGTACGCCAGGGGGTTAATATGAAACATGTATGAAAACAAGCAGGGAGAACATGTGTGGGAATATAAAAAGGACCGATGATATTGTCTGGGTGCTTTCCTTTACACTAAATGGTTGATGTGTACTGACAGAAGATAAAATAAGTCGTATGGCCCATTATACCACAGGTGGCCCTCTGAGCGAGAGCTGCATGCTGGGAAACTATTATATGAATCAGGAGACTTGCCATTAAGAATTGCAAATGTCTTGTGACTGTGAGGTAAAGAAAAGAACCTTAAAGGGAAAACCCACCTTTGTTAAGAAGAACATAACATTCAATATACCGTATTTCTAGGATTAATGGCATTAATAATGGTCTCTTTTCAAATAGCTCTATACATACAACTGACTTAATGCAACACACACACACAGTATATGTACTCCACAATGCTGTTAAATTCCTAAATGTTCACACATTTATGTATCTATAGGAAATGATACAGGTAAGGTTGTTGAGTGCTAATATCTCCCATATTGATTCCTATGAGAGCAGAACAATCACTAACAGCAAAAGAAAAACTCGTAGATAGAAATGAGTGAGAATGCCTCAGGAAGTCTTAAGCTGCGTACTCAACGCTCGGCGGGTCCAGCGACATCCCCTTGACGTCGGTCGCTAGCGACGCCTCTTCCTGTCGGCGAGTTAAGCACGAGGTCACGCGACATACATGGCGGAGAGAGTGAGACTTCCAGCGATCATGGTACTTTGCACTGTGTCGTAAGGGATCTTAAAGATTTGATCCGCCGTGTCGATCTTTTGTCATTGCGCAAGCGGCATTCGCAATCGTGCACCTGTACCCACCTCGCGACGTCGTGTAAAAATCACTGATCATTGGGAAAATCGCCAGGTGGGTACATAGCTTTATAAGAATTTTTAAAGCATTCTACGTCAAGAAACCACATGAATGACTTCACATGGTTACTTGAATTTTTGATTGAAAGAAAAAAAGCACTCAAACAACCAAGAAACAGTGCGAGAGCTTGAGATAAGGTTTTACTGAAAGAAAGTGCAAAGGGTCATTATTCCTGCTTTGCTTTATAGCTTAAAAGACAGGGGGCCATCTGCAATTCACGTTTTCACCTGAGTTCTCTACTAGGTGATATTTTGAAATGTTTCAATAAAATGACTATTAAGCCTCCAGTAAGCAAAAAAGTACTCAAAATAATTTTGATAATACTTTCGTACTAAAGTCTTAGGCCCCGTTCACACTTGCGTTTTGCCATGCAAACGGACCGGATCCTGATCGGATCAGGACCTGATCCGGATCGGAACCGTAAGGTTCCGATCCAGATCCGATCTGGATCCGGTCCATTTGCATCAGGCATGCATCAGGCTGCCATCCGGATCCGTGGGCAAAAAATAGCGAAATTTTAAGAAAAAAATGTTGGGGTCAGCAGAAGGTGCACCTGGTGCACCTGTAGAATCAGGTTCCTCCGCTGTAGGCCTCACCTCCACCTCCGACATTCTGCCAAACAGCTCCAGCACGTCTGTCACAGCTGCTCCACTCCAGACATGCTTGGCCCATGTGTCCCCATCCGAAATGGTCGCTTGGATACGCATAGGATGTGGGGTAGAACGTCAGGTTTTTGTAGGCAGTGTGTTCTGTGCCTTCCGTTCCCCATTGGTTTCTGTGTTCCGGATGGTGCTGTCAGGCTCAGGTCCGGCTCCAGTCCGGGTGCGTGGGAAAAGAGTCCGCATGTTGGAAAAGAGTCCGGAGTCCGGATCCGATCCAGCTCCGTTCTGTACGGAACGGACGCGTGTGAACGTCCGCATAGACTTTACATTGCTATGCGGAACGTACGTTCCGTTTGTACAGTATGCGGTCCAGATCAGATCCGTAAAATCCGGAAAGCGAACGCTAATGTGAACCGGGCCTCAGTATTTTTTCAGTTGAAAAGTTCTGGAAAGTAATTTTAAATAGAAAATGAAACATTTTATCATAGGAGAAAACGCAGGAGAAATGTGGAATTGCATATGGGCCAGAGAGTGTGGTTTTAAAACTGCAACTATGACAGAATGATGTAATGTTATATTATGTTTTGCTACTAATGTTCTAATCATTATCTGTACTACACGTACAATTCATTATACCATATACCATACGTTTTTCTTTTCATTATACCATATGTTGTTTTTTTTTGCTTTAGGTGTGCTTTAAGAGGGGTACATTGCAGTACCCCTAATATTCCCGGCTACAGAGGTAGGAAAACTCATCACTACTTCCTATGCATGTGTCGGAATTACCAAATTTCTAGAACACGTTTGATATTGAAAGAATCAGGCAATTAGTTCTTGTGGCTGCAGCGTAAATAAGATCAAAGGAAAATGAAGCACGGAACACTTAAACAGTTCATTTCCAGACATCTACACAAGAGAATAGTCCTTTGCAAGCTTCTTATTTTCTTAACCTTGTTCCTCCTGAGATAAATTAGTGCATATTATGATGAATTACATGTGCCAATATCTAGGCCAATGAGCAATAAAGAGTCTGATATTTATAATCTATGGTAATGAGGTGCGAACAAAGCTTAAGCAAGTCATTAGCAGTTCTCTGCCATTTTCTAAAGTCTCACACTCTAACTTTTTAACCCGTGTACGAAAAAGAATGACGTCATTCTAGCATTGTTCCCATTACAGGGATCTCCATGCGGATTCTCTGGATGTCTGCATGATGCTATACATTACATTTATGTATCACATATACATTTTCAGGGGAGTATCTGGGCACTGGAATTGTGTCCCTTCCGATCAGAGCCCTCTTCCCCTTTAAAAATGGCATTTGTGTACATGTATTATGGTTGCCTGTGTTTTTTGACTAAGGATATAGCTGAAGATTATTTTTTGGAACTATCTCTTCTTATTCCCTCTCTGTCCTCTTTTCGAACACTAAGCCAAGTGTGCCCTACATTCATAAGTTAAGTAGCGATGTTCCCCAGATAACATACTGTAATTAATCTGATCTGAGGTCTGATGGGGAGGCACGGGGGCAGGCAAAGTATTGTAGCACATGGAGTAGGCATGGTGCCAATGGTGCTGTGGTGCCCATGGCCACGAGCCAAGCCTGTACCACTCTAGATACGCCTCTGTACATTCTATGCAATGTTTACAAAGATGAACCAGAGATATATCTCTTGTAGGTGACAAAAAGCAAATACTGTACATACGTGTGGTTAAGGTCTCCCGTTCATAAACCGACCAGTGTTAGCTGCTATCGAGTTTTCACTAAGGTCATTTTCGCATCAAAAATGCTGTTTTCTATTTCGAGAAAATACTCGCGAAATACATTTTATTTTCACAAAATTTTCAAAGGAAACAAGTTTGTGAAAACTCACAAAAAATGTAAAAAAAAAATTGTAGTTTTATTGCAAAAATTTATTTTTAGTGCAAAAATTCACCAAAAAATCACAGACTTATTACAAAATGATTTTTGGATGTGGTCAGCATGTATGTACCAGGTCAGAATGGTATCAGCAGGTCTTTATCCGGTCAGGATGTGGTCAGCATGTCTGTACCAGATCAGGATGGGATCAGCGTGTCTGTACTAGTGTTGGGCGAACAGTGTTCGCCACTGTTCGGGTTCTGCAGAACATCACCCTGTTCGGGTGATGTTCGAGTTCGGCCGAACACCTGACGGTGCTCGGCCAAACCGTTCGGCCACATGGCCGAACTAAGAGCGCATGGCCGAACGTTCCCCGAACGTTCGGCTAGCGCTGTGATTGGCCGAACGGGTCACGTGGTTCGGGCCCGAACGCGCTCTGATTGGCCGAACGGTCACGTGGTTCGGGTAAATAAATACCCGAACCACGTCATATCTCCGCCATTTGTCTGTGGGTTTAGCTTTGGGTAGGCAGGCAGGGTAGTTCGCTCTCCAGCCACGCTAGCCAGGGTCCCCCCCAGTCATTGTGTGTCGCTGCTGGGAACAGTAGTACACCGCTCGCTCAGCCACACTATATATAGCATTGTTTACTGCCACTGTGTACCTCGCTCAGCCACGCTATATATATAGCATTGTGTTTTCTGACACTCTGTGTACACGGCTTAGCCTGACTAATATAGCATTGTGTGTACTGCCACTGTGCACCTCGCTCAGCCACGCTATATATAGCATTGTGTGTACTGCCACTGTGCACCTCGCTCAGCCACGCTATATATAGCATTGTGTGTACTGCCACTGTGCACCTCGCTTAGCCACGCTATATATATAGCATTGTGTTTTCTGACACTCTGTGTACACGGCTTAGCCTGACTAATATAGCATTGTGTGTACTGCCACTGTGCACCTCGCTCAGCCACGCTATATATAGCATTGTGTGTACTGCCACTGTGCACCTCGCTCAGCCACGCTATATATAGCATTGTGTGTACTGCCACTGTGCACCTCGCTCAGCCACGCTATATATATAGCATTGTGTTTTCTGACACTCTGTGTACACGGCTTAGCCTGACTAATATAGCATTGTGTGTACTGCCACTGTGCACCTCGCTCAGCCACGCTATATATAGCATTGTGTGTACTGCCACTGTGCACCTCGCTCAGCCACGCTATATATAGCATTGTGTGTACTGCCACTGTGCACCTCGCTCAGCCACGCTATATATAGCATTGTGTGTACTGCCACTGTGCACCTCGCTCAGCCACGCTATATATATAGCATTGTGTTTTCTGACACTCTGTGTACACGGCTTAGCCTGACTAATATAGCATTGTGTGTACTGCCACTGTGCACCTCGCTCAGCCACGCTATATATAGCATTGTGAGTACTGCCACTGTGCACCTCGCTCAGCCACGCTATATATAGCATTGTGTGTACTGCCACTGTGCACCTCGCTCAGCCACGCTATATATAGCATTGTGTGTACTGCCACTGTGCACCTCGCTCAGCCACGCTATATATATAGCATTGTGTTTTCTGACACTCTGTGTACACGGCTTAGCCTGACTAATATAGCATTGTGTGTACTGCCACTGTGCACCTCGCTCAGCCACGCTATATATAGCATTGTGTGTACTGCCACTGTGCACCTCGCTCAGCCACGCTATATATAGCATTGTGTGTACTGCCACTGTGCACCTCGCTCAGCCACGCTATATATAGCATTGTGTGTACTGCCACTGTGCACCTCGCTCAGCCACGCTATATATATAGCATTGTGTTTTCTGACACTCTGTGTACACGGCTTAGCCTGACTAATATAGCATTGTGTGTACTGCCACTGTGCACCTCGCTCAGCCACGCTATATAAAGCATTGTGTGTACTGCCACTGTGCACCTCGCTCAGCCACGCTATATATAGCATTGTGTGTACTGCCACTGTGCACCTCGCTCAGCCACGCTATATATAGCATTGTGTGTACTGCCACTGTGCACCTCGCTCAGCCACGCTATATATAGCATTGTGTGTACTGCCACTGTGCACCTCACTCAGCCACGCTATATATATAGCATTGTGTTTTCTGACACTCTGTGTACACGGCTTAGCCTGACTAATATAGCATTGTGTGTACTGCCACTGCGCACCTCGCTCAGCCACGCTATATAAAGCATTGTGTGTACTGCCACTGTGCACCTCGCTCAGCCACGCTATATATAGCATTGTGTGTACTGCCACTGTGCACCTCGCTCAGCCACGCTATATATAGCATTGTGTGTACTGCCACTGTGCACCTCGCTCAGCCACGCTATATATATAGCATTGTGTTTTCTGACACTCTGTGTACACGGCTTAGCCTGACTAATATAGCATTGTATGTACTGCCACTGTGCACCTCGCTCAGCCACGCTATATATAGCATTGTGTGTACTGCCACTGTGCACCTCGCTCAGCCACGCTATATATAGCATTGTGTGTACTGCCACTGTGCACCTCGCTCAGCCACGCTATATATAGCATTGTGTGTACTGCCACTGTGCACCTCGCTCAGCCACGCTATATATAGCATTGTGTGTACTGCCACTGTGCACCTCGCTCAGCCACGCTATATATAGCATTGTGTTTACTGCCACTCTGTGTACACCGCTCAGCCAGACTATATACCGTTGTTTACTGACACTCTGTGTACACCGCTCAGCCAGACTATATACCATTGTTTACTGACACTCTGTGTACACGGCTCAGCCTGACTATAAAGCATTGTGTGTACTGCCACTGTGCACCTCGCTCAGCCACGCTATATATAGCATTGTGT
Organism: Hyperolius riggenbachi; assembly: GCF_040937935.1. Taxonomy (NCBI): domain Eukaryota; kingdom Metazoa; phylum Chordata; class Amphibia; order Anura; family Hyperoliidae; genus Hyperolius; species Hyperolius riggenbachi. The sequence continues at coordinate 78,637,954 of NC_090648.1, read as the reverse complement.
TTTCTGACACTCTGTGTACACGGCTTAGCCTGACTATATAGCATTGTGTGTACTGCCACTGTGCACCTCGCTCAGCCACGCTATATATAGCATTGTGTTTACTGCCACTCTGTGTACACCGCTCAGCCAGACTATATACCGTTGTTTACTGACACTCTGTGTACACCGCTCAGCCAGACTATATACCATTGTTTACTGACACTCTGTGTACACGGCTCAGCCTGACTAATATAGCATTGTGTGTACTGCCACTGTGCACCTCGCTCAGCCACGCTATATATAGCATTGTGTTTTCTGACACTCTGTGTACACGGCTTAGCCAGACTATATAGCATTGTGTGTACTGCCACTCTGTGTACACCGCTCAGCCAGACTATATAGCATTGTGTTTACTTCCACTCTGTGTCTGCTGGGCCTGGGAACAGTAGTACACCGCTCACCCGCCACTGTATAGCATTGTGCTCTGTGTCGCTGCTGGGAATAGTGGTACTGTATAGCATTTCTGTGCTGCCACTGTACTGCTGCCAGTCAGCGTGTACTGTAAGGATAAGTGAAATGAGGAAGAAATCCGGTGAAAGAGGAAGGGGCAAGGGAAGAGGTGTTTCCCCTGACGGTTCACGTACAGGCCACAGGGGAGCACCCAAGAAAACCCACTCAATACCGCCCATGTTGTCCAGGACAACAACCCTCACAAATCCAAAAGAACAGGACCAGATAATTACTTGGATGACCTCTCAAGCGTCCAGCAGTGGGTTAAGCAGCACCAGCACATCACGCACGAGGTCCGAGTCCTCAGCCAGTTACAAGGAGCCAGTGGGCACAAAGCTGACACAACCGGCAGCGACACCACGCACACAACTGCCAGATAACCAGTCCTATGAATTACCTCAGGACACAATGGGGTATTCGCAGGAGCTATTCCCAGCCCAACAAACTTCCACCTATGAAAGGTCAATGGAGGAACAGCCAGAAATGTTGTGCCCGGATTCACAACCATTAACTGTGGGAAATGCACCGCGCACTGAAATACAAGGCGAGTCCGAGGAGGACTCGGAAACCCAAATCCCAGAGCAAGTTGGGCAGGAGGGGTTGCAATTGCAGGAGGTCGGCCGACAAGATCTGGAAGACGACGTTGGAGTGAGCTGCGCAGAGGTTGTTCTGGGGAGCTCTACTCCACGGCGGCGGCCCCCCACAATGACATATGACGAGTTTGAGGAGATGGAAGAGGAGGGTATGGACAATGTGGACAGAGACCCAGATTTTATTTGTGAACGAGAACATCGCCGTCGTAGCAGCAGCACAGATGAGTCTGTTGAAGAACCCACTGCTGCACGAGTTCGCCTTGTGCCACAAGGTAGGCGGCGCGCAATTTCAGGCACCACAAGCGTGGAAGTTAGAGTGAGAGGCAAAAGAGGAGGAAACAGAAATCGCCAGCAAGGAGGCAGGTGCTCCAAAGTCTGGGCTTTCTTTGAAGACTGCACTGAGGATGTTACCATGGCGATTTGCAAGGTGTGCAAGACTCGCCTGAGCAGGGGGAAAAGTATTAACAACCTCTCCACCACCAGCATGAGCCGCCACATGCTATCCAAACATCCCACTCTGTGGGCAAACGCGGCAGGACAGGGTACCAGCAACACTGCCTCCCTTGGGTTCACCAGACTCACCACCAGACCCGCCTCAGCAGCAGCAGTAGCCCAGCCATTGCGTGGTTCACAACATTCACAAACATCAGACGACGCTGACACTGTCACTTTCCGGAGTAGTGCTCTTGAGGTCTCCCAGTGTTCATCAAACACAACAACCAACAGCCCTTCCGTGTGCAGCGCTACGGTTCAGTTGTCTGTGTCGGAGATGTTTGAGCGCAAGAGGAAATTGCCAGCAAATGACCCCCGGGCCATGGCAGTAACAGCCAGCATAGCCAAGCTTCTGGCCTGCGAAATGCTGCCATATCGAGTGGTGGAGACAAATAGCTTCAAGGGCATGATGTCAGTGGCCATCCCACGTTACGTGGTTCCCAGCCGCTACCACTTTGCGCGCTCTGCAGTGCCTGAGTTGCATGAGCACGTGGTCAGCAAAATAACCCGAAGCTTGAAGAATGCCGTTGCCTGCAAGGTTCACCTCACCACTGACACCTGGACGAGTGCGTTCGGCCAGGGTCGATACATCTCCCTTACCGCGCACTGGGTGAACCTTGTGGAGCCTGGCAGCGATTCCTCACCTGCTACGGCGCGGGTGTTGCCCACGCCGCAAACAGCTGCACCGCCGTCCCTCCCACTGGATAACAACAGCAGCACCTACCTCTCTGACTCCTTCTCCTCCAACGCATCTCAAAGCTGTACCTCTTTCGGAAACGCTAACCCAGCAGCAGTAGGATCGTGGAAGCAGTGCAGCACAGCTGTTGGCATGCGTCAGCAAGCGTTGCTGAAGCTGATCTGCCTTGGGGATAAGCAGCACACAGGGGAGGAAATTTGGAGGGGAATAAAGGAACAGACGGATTTGTGGCTGGCACCGCTGGACCTGAAACCGGGCATGGTTGTGTGTGATAATGGGAGTAATCTCATTCGCGCTTTAAGGTTGGCTAAGCTGACACACATCCCTTGCCTGGCGCACGTGATGAACCTAGTAGTTCAGCGGTTCCTGAGGACATACCCAGGCGTGGCCGATCTTCTGTTGAAGGTGCGTCGAGTGGCCAAACATTGTAGAAATTCCAGTACTGCTTCGGGGGCACTCGCCAAGATGCAGGAACGCTTCAATCTCCCCCACCATCGCTTGCTGTGTGATGTCCCTACGCGCTGGAATTCTACGCTGCACATGCTAGCACGCTTTTGTGAGCAGAAGAGTGCAGTGGTCCAGTACATGACGGCGCAGTACCGAGGCGCATCCGGACAGCTGCCAAGCTTCTGTGGATCCGATTGGGCCAACATGTTGGACCTCTGCCAAGTCCTCCAAAATTTTGAGCAATCCACGTTGCTTGTGAGCAGTGACAACTCTTCAGTCAGCATTACCATACCACTGCTGTGTTTACTGAAGAGGTCGATGTTAAAAATCAAGGAAACAGCTGTCATGATGCAACTGGGGGAATCTGAAGGAGAAAACGATCAGCGTGATGGTACCAACATCAGGCCATCCGCCTCAGGGAACGCTGGCCCCAGCAGCTATGACGAAGAAGAGGAGGAGGAACAGCTGGAGTTGGAGCAGGAATTTCATGCCACCACTGACGAGGGCCAGAGCGGTGCACGTTGGACTTCCACAATTCAACGCGAATGGTCAGCAGAAGCAGACCAGGAGGAAGGTGACGACTATGATGCATCACAACAACTATCACAACGCTCACAAGAGGATGATGAGGATTCTGGTAGGACTCTGGCACACATGGCTCAATTCATGCTAGACTGCATTGAACGTGACCCACGCATTGTGCGCATTCTGGACAACACCAATTACTGGGTTTATACCCTTCTGGATCCACGGTACAAACACAATGTTCCAAAACTGCTTGAAGAAAGAGTCAGACAGGTCAAAATGGAAGAATACCAGCAGGCCCTTGTGGAGACTTTAGAGAGGAGATTGACATCCTCCCCCTCCTCTAGCCAGTTGTACGCAGACAGACTGACTTCCGCAAACCCAGGACGACCAGGAGGGCAGCAAACAACGCAAGCCGCAGCTAGTACCCAAAAGGGAACGGTATCGGCAGTGTCCTTGGAGTGGGAAAATTTTCTGACACCCATGCAGCAGCAGCCCACTGAACAGCAAGCGTGCAGATCCACCTCCAACACCGATCGCCTGGAGAAGATGGTCAAGGACTACATGTCAGATGACGTAGCTGTGTCGAACAATCCATCTGCACCCTTCAACTATTGGGTATCGAAGCTAGACACCTGGCACGAACTGGCAATGTACGCAATAGAGGTGCTGGCTTGCCCGGCAGCCAGCGTTATGTCGGAACGCTGTTTCAGTGCTGCCGGAGGCATCGTCACAGATCGGCGTATCCGCCTCTCTACAGAGAATGCAGACCGTCTGACTCAAATTAAAATGAATCAATCCTGGATTGGAAATGACTACGCAACACTCCAGGACCCCAACCAAGTAACATGACCAATGAACATCTGGGATGGTGTAGCGTTTCCGGTCCCTGTTTATTGAACCTCTCATCTGTATTACATTTATGACTGCATGGCGGCAAAAAGCATTGCTGCTATATCCGCACGCTTTTTGTCCTCATGCAAGGCCTGGGTTGTTGTGTCTCAAAAACCGTGGCCTTCTCCTCCTGCGCCTGCTCCTGTTCCATCACGTCTGCTGCTGCTGGGTTAGCGTTGCCGCGTGGTCCCTGTTTATTGAACCACTTATCTTTATTACATTTATGACTGCATGGCGGTACAAAGCATGCTATCCGCACGCTTCTTGCCCTCATGCAAGGCCTGGGTTGTTGTGTCTCACAAAGCGTGGCCTTCTCCTCCTGCGCCTCCTCCTGTTCCATCACATCTGCTGCTGCTGGGTTAGCGTTGCCGCGTGGTCCCTGTTTATTGAACCACTTATCTTTATTACATTTATGACTGCATGGCGGTACAAAGCATGCTATCCGCACGCTTCTTGCCCTCATGCAAGGCCTGGGTTGTTGTGTCTCACAAAGCGTGGCCTTCTCCTCCTGCGCCTCCTCCTGTTCCATCACGTCTGCTGCTGCTGGGTTAGCGTTGCCGCGTAGTCCCTGTTTATTGAACCACTTATCTTTATTACATTTATGACTGCATGGCGGTAAAAAGCATGCTATCCGCACGCTTTTTGTCCTCATGCAAGGCCTGGGTTGTTGTGTCTCACAAAGCGTGGCCTTCTCCTCCTGCGCCTCCTCCTGTTCCATCACGTCTGCTGCTGCTGCTGCTGGGTTAGCGTTGCCGGTCCTTGTTTATGGAACCTCTTATCTTTATTACATTTATGACTGCATGGCGGTACAAAGCATGCTATCCGCACGCTTCTTGCCCTCATGCAAGGCCGGGGTTGTTGTGTCTCACAAAGCGTGGCCTTCTCCTCCTGCGCCTCCTCCTGTTCCATCACGTGTGCTGCTGCTGGGTTAGCGTTACCGGTCCCTTTTCCTGGAACCTCTTATATGTATTACATTTATGACTGCATGCCGACAAAAAACATGTTACCTGTGCAAAGAAAACAGACATTTCCCGCATTTAAAAGACAGTTTTCCCTTTGAAACTTTAAAATCGATTTTCTCAAAAACTATAAGCTCTTTTTGCTAATTTTTTTTCCTCTTGTACCCACTCCCAAGGTGCACATACCCTGTAAATTTGGGGTATGTAGCATGTAAGGAGGCTTTACAAACCACAAAAGTTCGGGTCCCCATTGACTTCCATTATGTTCGGAGTTCGGGTCGAACACCCGAACATCGCGGCCATGTTCGGCCCGAACCCGAACATCTAGATGTTCGCCCAACACTAGTCTGTACCAGGTCAGGATATGGTCAGCATGTCTGTATCGGGGCAGGATGTGGTCAGCATGTATGTACCAGGTCAGGATATGGTCAGCATGTCTGTATCAGGGCAGGATGTGGTCAGCATGTATGTACCAGGTCAGGATATGGTCAGCATGTCTGTATCAGGGCAGGATGTGGTCAGCATGTATGTACCAGGTCAGGATATGGTCAGCATGTCTGTATCAGGGCAGGATGTGGTCAGCATGTATGTACCAGGTCAGGATATGGTCAGCATGTCTGTATCAGGGCAGGATGTGGTCAGCATGTATGTACCAGGTCAGGATGGGATCAGCACGTCTATACCAAGTCAGGATGGGATCAGCACGTCTGTACCAGGTCAGGATGGGATCAGCACGTCTGTACCAGGTCAGGATGTGGCCAGCTTGTGTATAACTTGAAGATGCAGATAATGTCCCATTTATTTGAAGTATGCCTCAAGTAAATGTTTTGCTTGAGTCTAAGTACACCAGCATTTCCATAATGGGAAACGTTTTTTCCGTATAAACAGAAAAATGTCTATTGAGAGCCCAAATCCTTTTTCTTTTCTTTGTAAGACTGAAGCGCATTTCTGTGCTCTGTATTCTGAGAGACGAGCCATGCTAATAGAGCTTGTACTGTATGGACGGCAGAATCATCGTGTAGGAATCTCTGGGTCAGGCTATATGGAAACTTTCCTTTCCTACTTCTAACATTTTATTTTACAAGAACAGAGTTTTCGGTCTATTCATCATGATTATATTCAAACTACTTCGTTTCCCTTTTATCTTTCAACCTAGTACGAAAAAGAGACTATGCTTCAAAATTGGCCAAAGACTAAAAATGGTTCATCGTGCTGCGGTGCATATTTAAGCCGCAGTCCCAGGAAAGTTAATTAAAGAGGATCATCCAGTAACGGTATGAGAAATGGGCTCTGTCAGCTAATACTGGGGGGCCCCACAGGTACATCTCCCATAAGCTGTCTGAATGGTAACACTGCATACTAGAAGCAGAAATTAGGCGGATTATCATAATGTATGACTGTCTCAGGTACTCCAGACAGAGAACTAATGAATATTCCAATACATTTCAATACAAAAAAAGAAAAGACGGAAATTTCAAAGTCATTAAAGAGTTAGTGGAGCCAAAACTTATATTTCAATGGAAGGAGAATGTTAGAAGGCCAAAGCCTGACTGGTTCAGGGCAGGAAATGAGGTTCTACCTAGTGATGAGCACAAATTTTGCATCACAATTACAATACAAGATCGTAATGCAAAATTTCAGGAAAAATCATAATTAATTTCAATTTGTAATCCACCCGAACCTTTGTATAGCAATTTTCTCCTGTCAAACTCAGAGGGTTCAAGAGTTGAAGCCACTAGGACATGCTCAAGAGGCCACCCTGCAGTGTTAAAGTGAATGGGAACCGCATTTTAAAAAAAATGAAGCAAATACTTACTTAAGGAGAGGGAAGGCTCTGGGTCGTATAGAGCCTTCCGTCTCCTCTCTTGGTGCTCTCTATCCTGTGCTGGCTCCCCCACGTTTCAATCCCCCGCCGAAAGGGTATTTGGAAGTCTTCGGGAGCCGTGTCCTCCCGAAGACGGGCGGCTCCATACCGCACAGGCGTGAGCGTGCAAGAGAGCGTGATTGCGCAGGCGCAGTACAGGGCCGCCCTTCTTCAGGAGCACTCGGGCTCCCTGAGGACTTCTGAAGCCTCCGTCGGCCGGATAAATCAGTATTTGACTAATTTAGTCAAATACTGCTACCGGGCGAGCCAGCACTGGAACGAGGGGACCAGGAGAGGAGCGGGAAGGCTCTATAGGATCCAGAGCCTTCCCTCTTCTTGGGTACGTATCTGTCTGATTTTTTTAAATGCGGTTCCAATTCACTTTAAGGAGTCTTGCCTGTAACTCCTTACTGAATAGGTACTGCCCCTGGCCAGGATTCAAACCCTGGTCACCCATGTCAAAGGCAGAGCCTTTAACCAGTACACTAGATTTGCAATTGTAACCAGGTACCATAATTTCATAATTTTGTGTAATTTTCATGTGATTTTGTGCCAACTTTAGCTGTTAAAAGCAAAGCAAGCTTTTAAAAATACAAAGGACAAATGGTATAAAACTGTTATTTTTCTGTATTTAAAAGACATTTTCACTTTGCATTTTTAAAATCGATTTACTCAGAAACTACAAGGTCTTTTTGAAAAAATGTTTTGACTTCTTACCACTAGTCTCCTTAACATACAGTATATAGCAATTTTGGTGTGACAAATAATAGCATGTAGCATGATAGCATGATAGCAGGGGCTTTACTAATTGCTAAATTGGGCAAGAAATTACACAAAAATTAAGCAAAATTATGCACAATTATTAATGGACTGTACAAAATCAGTTGAATGTCCAAATTGCAATTGGCCGTAATTGTGAAAATGTACTTGAATTTTTTGTAATCGTAATTAGCGGATTTCAATCATCACTAAGGGCTGTAAGAGGATAAACAAGTATCAGGCAAATATTCATTTTGAGATTTTGGGAGTTTATAAATCGGCATTTCCCTGAACACTCACATGCAGGCTTGTCATTCGCCCAACAAACTGCAGCTCAAGGAAGCTGCATGGTGATTGGCTGCCTGAACAGCATTTGTAAAACTGAAGGAGTTAATAGGACCTGTATCACAGCCAGAAACAGGTAATGTTCCACTGCCGCTCTGCATTGTACAGCACCACCCCCACCCCCCCAGCTCCCACTCCTTCCCTCCCAGCTCCGCCCCCCCCCCCCCACGTTTGCAGGGGCTATTGTTACACTCCTGCCAGCACCCATCTGCCTGTTGTCATGCAGGGGATGGGCTTTATGGCATTGATTGTGCCCATTGTGCTCCCCCACACAATCCCCACCCACCCAACCCTTTCTGCTCCCTCTGTGCTATGTCAGCCCATTTCACCTGCAAAGTGATGACAGTATTCCAGACTGAGGACGGTGGAGATGGTTGATGGGGTTGAGGACGGTGGAGATGGTTGATGGGGTTGAGGAAGGTTGAGATGGTTGATGGGGTTGAGGAAGGTGGAGATGGTTGATGTGGTTGAGGGAGGTGGAGATGGTTGATGGGGTTGAGGAAGGTGGAGATGGTTGATGGGGTTGAGGGAGGTGGAGAGGGTTGATGGGGTTGAGGAAGGTGGAGATGGTTGATGGGGTTGAGGAAGGTGGAGATGGTTGATGGGGTTGAGGAAGGTGGAGATGGTTGATGGGGTTGAGGACGGTGGAGATGGTTGATGGAGTTTGCTGCTTACAATGATGAGCTAGTGCAGTGTGGCAGTCAAATGAGTATTTCATCATGATTCATTCACCCACAACAAACGAAGATCAAAACAGCACTTGATTTGGAGGGTGGACTCCTGTATCAAAGAAGGGTAAATAGCTGTCAACCCACCACAAAAAAATGGACTCCATGACCCTGTTAGGGGTGGGGGCCTGTGGCGGTCCGCTCCTCCTCCCTCCCCCACCTACATACAGAGTCGCACAGAAAAGGTGTAATATTTACCTACTCTTAATCTGTGGCTCTCTTTCATGCATTACAACTGCACACTCTCTGCTGCCATTTGCTGGCTCCTGGTTGCATGCATGGCTAGATTTCAGGCATGGCCACAAAGGCCATGGCCTAGTGCACCATTAAAGCAAAGGGCGGGTTCTGGGCAGCAGGGTTGCAGTAGCAGTTAGCCTGCTGCACATAGTGTGACCGTAGCGGTGGGCGGCTATCAACAGCCAGATCTGGCACTTGGGATGAAGGAGCAGCAAATGGGCACTTACAGTGATCTCTGAGCTTACAGAATGTGCTGCTTACCATGGAATTGCAATCTAATCCCTGTCATCATGTCAGTAACTGTCCTCAGAGGAGTAAATATTACACTGCTCTCTGCACCAATCTGCATGTCGGGAGGGGACGGCAGAGGATAATTTGCATATGGGGGTTGGAGGGTGTGTGTGTTTATATGCTGTATTTTTTTTATTGGCTGGTTGCACTTGCGGGGAGGAGGGGGGTTGATGAGACTGGGTGTGGATGGGCCTGTGGACCTAGGGGGCCACATGTTATCTTTTTGCAGAGGGGAGGGGCGTAACTATTTTTGCAGAGATGTCAGTGCCCCCCCAGCCTCCATCATGGGCCAGGAGCTAGGGGGGGCTCAGTCCTGTATGTTACTTTGCAGAGCACAGCGGAAGCATTACTGTACATTGCCTGCTCCCTGTGCATGTGTCTTCTCCACTTCCTGGTTAGTTATGTTGGTGGGGGCCCCAAATATTCTAGTTCTACCCCCGCTGAGTCACCTGCAGGGGCTGCTCTATGCCTTTGTGACCAATAGAGTTCTTCAGAGATTGTGGTCAGCACCACTTATAATTATAGTAATAATAACAGCTAAAGGCAAGAAAAGAGTCATAAATAATAGCTATTTAGGGAGTGAAACGTAAGCTATAGAATGGATATGGTAGAGGTATAGAGCCAAGAATAATCATCAAAGTGTCTAATAATGGCTTTAAAAATACCTGAACATGAAACACATCTTTTTGTGTGTTAAATAATATTATCACCCTAAAGTTTTCCCATCTTGTGTGCTTTAAAATATCAGAACAATGGAATCCACGTCTTCAACAAATTGGTCAGGCTGCGAGAAGAGAGAGGCTACAGGTGTGACATCAGTATCTTCTCTGTACTGCACCTGTATTGTGTGGCTTTGCTGACTCATTCCATTTTTTTTTTATACTGTTTCTAGACAGTAACAATCTTTGCAGCACTCATTGCATAGCTGAGCTACACAACATTACTGGATTAAGATCAGCTGTATGATCCTGTGACAATAAAAGTCCACATAGCAGCATACTTGTAAAAAAGACACCTGGATAAAACGGATGCCGGGAATTGCCGTTAAAATAAATTAAATCGATATTCTACGACTGTATTTTGATAGTAAAATATCAATAAGCTAAAACTATCAATATGGCTAAAACTAACCCTACTCTAACACAGAACCTTTCCCTGGTGGTGCCTACCCCTAAGACCCCCCCCCCCCCAGTGGGCCTAACCTTAAGACCCCCCTGGTGGTGCCTAGCCCTAAGATCCCCCTGGTGGTGCCTAGCCCCAGAGGCGTAGCTAGGGTTTTCAGCGCCCGGGGACAAAGACTATTAATGCGCCCCCTAAGGTGAAGGGGCGTGGCCAAATATGGGCGTGGTTATGGGTGGAGCCAAACGTACATGGAGGTTAGCAGGCTCACGCTCACCCACCCTCCCTCAGTAGGTACCTTCCAGCATGTTCCAAGACAAATTCAGCAATCATGAGCTCCCCCCCATCAAGACAAATTCCGCAATCATGAGCAAACATGACCAACTCAGCAATCATGAGGCCCCTAACAAGACAAATTTAGCAATCATGAGGCCCCCAACAAGACAAATTCAGCAATCATGAGGCCCCCAACAAATCATGAGACCCCCAACAAGACAAATTCAGTAACCATGAGGCCCCCAACAAGACAAATTCAGCAGTCATGAGGCACATAAATAGACAGCATTTCACATAAATAGGCAGAATGCCCCCTTAATATGGTAGACACCTCTCACCTGGCAGCAGTTCCCCAAAATACACTCAATCTGACAGCAGTGGTTCCCCAAAAATAGGTAGCCCCAGTATAGGTGGCCAGCAGTATAGATGTCCCCAGAACAGGTAGCCAGGAGTAGAGATGTCCACAGAACAGGTAGCCAGGGGTATATGTGCCCAGTATATGTAGGCAGGGGTATGTGTCCCCAGTATATGTAGCCAGAGGTATATGTGCCCAGTATATGTAGCCAGGGGTATATGTGCCCAGTATATATAGTCAGGGGTATATGTGCCCAGTATATATAGTCAGGGGTATATGTGCCCAGTATATGTAGCCAGGGGTATATGCCCAGTATATGTAGTTAGGGGTATATGTGCCCAATATATGTAGGCAGGGGTATATGTGCCCAGAGTAGGTAGCCAGGGGTATATATGTGCCCAGAGTAGGTAGCCAGGGGTATATGTGCCCAGAGTAGGTAGCCAGGGGTATATATGTGCCCAGAGTAGGTAGCCAGGGGTATATGTGCCCAGAGTAGGTAGCCAGGGGTATATATGTGCCCAGAGTAGGTAGCCAGGGGTATAGGTGCCCAGAGTAGGTAGCCAGGGGTATAGGTGCCCAGAGTAGGTAGCCAGGGGTATAGGTGCCCAGAGTAGGTAGCCAGGGGTATAGGTGCCCAGAGTAGGTAGCCAGGGGTATATATGTGCCCAGAGTAGGTAGCCAGGGGTATAGGTGCCCAGAGTAGGTAGCCAGGGGTATAGGTGCCCAGAGTAGGTAGCCAGGGGTATAGGTGCCCAGAGTAGGTAGCCAGGGGTATATATGTGCCCAGAGTAGGTAGCCAGGGGTATATATGTGCCCAGAGTAGGTAGCCAGGGGTATATATGTGCCCAGAGTAGGTAGCCAGGGGTATAGGTGCCCAGAGTAGGTAGCCAGGGGTATATATGTGCCCAGAGTAGGTAGCCAGGGGTATATATGTGCCCAGAGTAGGTAGCCAGGGGTATATATGTGCCCAGAGTAGGTAGCCAGGGGTATATATGTGCCCAGAGTAGGTAGCCAGGGGTATATATGTGCCCAGAGTAGGTAGCCAGGTCAGGTGTCCCCCTCCCCAGCAGGAGGGGAGCAGCGCAGAGAAGAGGAAGAGCTGCTCTCTCTCCCTCGCTGTCCCCTCCAATGTCTGTCCGGGACGGTGCTGGCAGCCGCGGGCGGAACTTACCTCCGTCTCTCGCAGCGCAGGATGGATCTGCCGCTACTCTGGTCTGGTCCAGACCAGAGCAGCGGCTGCGCACCCGAACTTCCGCCCGGCGCTGGAGCGAGACGGAGGTGAGTTCCGCCCGCCGCTGCCAGCACCGTCCCGGACAGACATTGGAGGGGACAGCGAGGGAGAGAGAGCACCTAAGGTGAGGGAAGGAGGGGGGATATGGCCCCCCTTCCCCACCGTCCGCACAGCTCTCTCTCTTCTCTGCGCTGCTCTCCTCAGGTCTCCGCAACAAAAAAAAAACAAAACAAAAAAAACCCCGAAGCTCAGCTGGGCGCCCTTGGGGACCCGGCGCCCCGGGGCACTTGTCCTACCCCGACCCCCCCTAGCTCCGCGCCTGCCTAGCCCTAAGATCCCCCCTGGTGGTGCCTAGCCCTAAGACCCCCTTGGTGGTGCCTAACCCTAAGATCCCCCTGGTGGTGCCTAACCCTAATGCCCCCGTGATGCCTAACCCTTAGACTCCCCTGGTGGTGCCTAACCCTAGATCCCCCCTGGTGGTGCCTAACCCTAAGACTCTCCCCTTGTGGCACCTAACCCTAAATCCCCTTCCTAAAGCCAACTCCCCTTTCCGCAAAGCTGTGATATGCGGCTATCAAGGTAATTTTGGGTACCCAGAGGCGCCTGATTAGCGGCAAGGACCAATTTCTACAGGCATGGTATGGGAAAAAAATTGGCTTGTGGATAAGTTAACCACTAGCCATTTTTTTTTCTGTAACACTGTCTGTGGAAATTTGCCCTTGCCGCTAATCGGGCGCCTCTGGGCACCCAAATTTATCTTGATAGCTGCATATATTTTAGAATAGCCAGGATTTTCAGCAAGGAAGGTAAAATTTTGCACCCTGAGGCGCCCGCTAGCGGCTGCCGATGTGCGCCCAAATTTCCCTATCATGCTGCAAAATTTTATTATAGGCACCTATGGCACTGGCGTTTTTCCCGAAAGGGCTCGTGCGCTCTTTTTTTTGCTATTTCAACATAGCATGCGTGACAATGAGACTGATTGATGTGACTATACAGATTGCAGCATGTATGTTTGCACAGGTTAGTTCGCATGTCATAGTTGTCATACTTCTGAAACATGCTCCCTGCTAAGTAGTTTGTTTCATTTAGCATCAGTTTAGTACCATTTTGCCTCACATTGCTGTCCTCATCAGCTGCAGATGCAGTGGGTTGCAAAAGTATTCGGCCCCCTTGAAGTTTTCCACATTTTGTCAAATTACTGCCACAAACATGCATCAATTTTATTGGAATTCCATGTTAAAGACCAATACAAAGTGGTGTACACGTGAGAAGTGGATTGAAAATCATACATGGTTCTAAACATTTTTTACAAATAAATAACTGATTGAAAATCATACATGATTCCAAACATTTTTTACAAATAAATAACTGCAAAGTGGGGTATGCGTAAATATTCAGCCCCCTGAGTCAATACTTTGTAGAACCACCTTTTGCTGCAATTACAGCTGCCAGTCTTTTAGGGTACGTCTCTACCAGCCTTGCACATCTAGAGACTGAAATCCTTGCCCATTCTTCTTTGCAAAACAGCTCCAGCACAGTCAGATTAGATGGACAGCGTTTGTGAACAGCAGTTTTCAGATCTTGCCACATATTCTCAATTGGATTTAGATCTGGACTTTGACTGGGCCATTCTAACACATAGATATGTTTGTTTTAAACCATTCCATTGTTGCCCTGGCTTTATGTTTAGGATCATTGTCCTGCTGGAAGGTGAACCTCCGCCCCAGTCTCAAGTCTTTTGCAGTCTCCAAGAGGTTTTCTTCCAAGTTTGCCCTGTGTTTGGCTTCATCCATCTTCCCATCAACTCTGACCAGCTTCCCTGTCCCTGCGGAAGAGATGCACCCCCCGAGCATGATGCTGCCACCACAATATTTGACAGTGGTGATGGTGTGTTCAGAGTGATGTGCAGTGTTGGTTTTCCACCACACATAGCTTTTTGCACTTTGGCCAAAAAGTTCCATTTTGGTCTCATCTGACCAGAGCACCTTCTTCCACATGGTTGCTGTGTCCCCCACATGGCTTGTGGCAAACTGCAAACGGGACTTCTTATGCTTTCTGTTAACAATGCCTTTCTTCTTGCTACTCTTCCATAAAGGCCAACTTTGTACAGTGCATGACTAATAGTTGTCCTATGGACAGAGTCTCCCACCTGAGCTGTAGATCTCTGCAGCTCGTCCAGAGTCTCCATGGGCCTCTTGACTGCATTTCTGATCAGCTCTCTCCTTGTTCGGCCTGTAAGTTTAGGTAGATGGCCTTGTCTTGGTAGGTTTACAGTTGTGCCATACTCCTTCCATTTCTGAATGATCGCTTGAACAGTGCTCCGTGGAATGTTCAAGGCTTTGGAAATCTTTTTGTAGCCTAAGCCTGCTTTAAATTTCTCAATAACTTGATCCCTGACCTGTCTTGTGTGTTCTTTGGACTTCACGGTGTTGTTGCTCCCAATATTCTCTTAGACAACCTCTGAGGCCCTCACAGAGCAGCTGTATTTGTACTGACATTAGATTACACACAGATGCACTCTATTTAGTCATTAGCACTCATCAGGCAATGTCTATAAGCAACTGACTGCACTCAGATCAAAGGGGGCCGAATAATTATGCACACACCACTTTGCAGTTATTTATTTGTAAAAAATGTTTGGCATCATGTATGATTTTCGTTCCACTACTCACATGTACACCACTTTGTGTTGGTTTTTCATGTGGAATTCCAATAAAATTGATTCATGTTTGTGGCAGTAATATGACAAAATGTGGAAAACTTCAATAGGGCTGAATACTTTTGCAACCCACTGTAGATGCCTTTATCAAAGTAAAAATGGTGCGGAAGGTGGACTTCACAGCTTGTATTACGTATTTCTGTAGCACTGACATCTTACACAGTGATTTTATATAGTGTATTGAGTCATGTCAGAGGAGCTTCTAATCTAATCCAGGGCTGGGCAAACTTTACGAGGCCTGGGCCTCAGACTGTGGTACGCAGGCTGCATTCCTCTCTTCTTTTCCGCTTCCCTGAGTTGCGAGCAGGTTTAAAGCGGATCCGAGATGAAAAACTAACTATAACAAGTAACTTGTCTATATATCTTATCTAAAGTTTAGATAGTTTACAAAGCAAATCTGGCTGCATACAGCTTCAACAGTTTATGATGATTTAATCCTGTGATACAATGAGAGCGGCCATGTTCTGTTTGTCATCATTACACAGGTAATCTGCAACTGCATCTCCACCCCATAGCCTGTGAAAAATTCACTCCCCCCTCCCCTCTGCCTCTGAAATCTCTGGCTAGTAACCTCCTCCTCCTCCTGCCCAGACTGATATCCCATAAGCCCTTGCTACATGGGTCTGAGTGCCTTGGCGTTTTGGAGAAGCTGTGGGCGAGGCTTGTTTAGTTTATAGGGAATTAGAGTATCAAAACAAAAAAAAGTGTTTGGCTTGAGGAATGCCCTATAAACTATATAGAAGGAACACAATAATGTAATGAATAAAAGTTCATCT
>NC_090648.1:78297158-78302158 GCF_040937935.1 Hyperolius riggenbachi | reverse complement strand
TATATATATATATATATATATATATATATATATATATATATATATATATACACACACAGATATATATATACACACACACACAGATATATATTGTGAAGTTTAGAGGGGGTCGCAGCCAGCACGCAGTACACAGATGTATAAAACAAAGTCCGTTTATTGTGCAGTAGAAGAAAACAGCTTCAATGCAGCAGTAATAACTGGAAAATAACAGTTCAGCTTACTTCAGCTTGGTAATATACAGTCCAGCAGGATCAAACAAAGTTCAGTTTTCATCAGGCCAACACCATACAAACAACAGACAGGGTATGGTTTGGCTTCCATCAAATACTCCAATATTCCTTGTCAGGAGATTCCATAGCATACTTGCTACTCCTTCAACACCTCTCCCCAGACTGCCTCTGAGGCTGCTTCTTAAGCATAAATTTGCATCTCATCAATACCATAATTAGTGAGACTCTCAGCCTCACTGACAACCAGGTGTGTACCTAGGTGGGATGGGAAGGCCCGCCCTTCCTTCCCTCCCATCCCAGGAGTCCGGCCCTGAGAAGAAAAAAACCAAGCAGCAACTGCTTGCTGCTAAAATCCGGACTCCCTTCCTAGGACCACACAGGGTTTTAAAGTGACCATAGTCCAAATACCGGGGAAATATACCTCCCATCTATTACCCAGCCCCGATGGCCCCTACATATCCCCCCCCCTCTGCCTCAACCCCGAGGCGGTGGAGGCACATAGACCCACTAAACAGTGGACTCGGGAAAGGGCATCAGCGTTCTGGTGCACTTTACCCGGCCTATGTTCCACCACATAGTTGAACTCCTGGAGAGAGAGAAACCACCGGGACACTCTTGCATTCGTTCCTTTGTTTCTTTTCATCCATGCTAGCGGGGCATGGTCAGAGATCAACCTAAATTTTCTACCCAACAAATAGTAACGCAGGGAGTCCAGGGCCCATTTTATGGCCAAGCATTCCCTCTCCACTACCGCATAGTTTCTCTCAGCGGCCGTCAGCTTCCGACTGAGAAAAACTATGGGATGTTCTTCTCCATCAATCACCTGAGACAGGACCGCCCCCAACCCAACATCTGAGGCATCTGTCTGCACTACGAACTCTCGAGTGAAATCGGGGGCTACCAGGACAGGGTGACTACATAATGCCGATTTCAGCTCCAAAAATGCTTTTTCTGTCTCTGCTGTCCACTGTATCATCACTGACTTCCGGCCCTTGGTCAAGTCAGTTAGGGGAGCTGCTAGGGTAGAAAAATTGGGAATGAACCGTCTGTAGTATCCCACTATCCCTAAGAAAGCTCGAACCTGTTTCTTACTGATGGGGCGGGGCCATTCCTGGATTGCCTCAATTTTGTTAATTTGGGGTTTTACCAACCCCCTTCCGACAATGTACCCCAAGTACTTTGCTTCCTCCATACCTAGGGCACATTTCTCGGGGTTCACTGTAAAACCCGCCTTCTTTAACGCATCCAGGACTGCTTGCACCTTGGGAAGGTGGGACTCCCAGTCTGAACTGAAAATTACGATGTCGTCTAAATAGACCGACGCGTATCTTTGGTGTGGACGCAACATTCTGTCCATAACTCTCTGAAATGTGGCCGGGGCTGTCTGTAACCCAAACGGCATTCTTTTATACTGAAAATGGCCCTCAGGTGTAGAAAATGCCGTTTTCTCTCTGGCGTCTTTGGCCAAGGGTATTTGCCAATATCCTTTGGTCAGATCTAATGTGGTTATGTAGCGGGCTGGGCCTAACCTTTCTATCAATTCGTCCACACGGGGCATGGGATAACCGTCAAATTTGGAAATTTCGTTTAATTTCCGGAAATCGTTACAGAATCGCAGAGTTCCGTTTGGCTTGGGTACCAACACAATCGGGCTTGACCATTCACTCTGCGATTCTTCAATAACGTCCAATTCTAACATGCGCTTCACTTCCTCTGACACCGCCTTTCTGCGGGCCTCCGGGATGCGATAGGGCCTGACAAACACTTTAGCCCTGGGCTCAGTAACAATGTTGTGCTCCACCATACCCGTAAGTCCCGGCAAATCCGAAAATATCCCCTTGTTTCTCTGAAGAAACTCTTTTACTTGTTGGACCTGGGATTTGGAAAGAGTGGGGGCTATTTTCACATCCTCAATGCTGATTTTGGGTACAACACTCACACCTACCCTAACCGGCGTGGTCTCTCTCTCTTTCCAGGGTTTTAACAGATTGACGTGATACAGTTGATAGGGTTTCCGTCTCCCTGGCTGATGTACCTTATAATTCACTTCCCCCACTTTTTCAACGATCTCGAAGGGACCGTGCCACCTGGCCAAGAATTTACTCTCCACGGTTGGGATCAATACTGCCACTCTATCCCCCACCTGGAACTGCCTGATCTTTGCGGAGCGGTTGTATACCCTACTCTGCGCTTCTTGGGCTGCCAGTAAGTGTTCCTTGACCAGGGGCATCACCTTGGCAATGCGTTCTTGCAACTGGGAAACGTGTTCCACCACACTTTTGTGGGGACTGGACTCACTTTCCCAGGTTTCTTTGACCAAGTCAAGCAACCCTCGAGGTCTGCGCCCATAGACCAGTTCAAATGGTGAAAAACCTGTGGAGGCTTGAGGTACCTCCCGAACAGCAAACATCACTGCCGGCAATAAACAATCCCAATCTTTTCCGTCCCTTTGAACAACTCTTTTTAACATCATTTTTAAGGTTTTATTAAACCGTTCCACCAGCCCATCTGTCTGAGGGTGGTAAACAGAGGTTCTCATCTGCTTAATCTGGAACAGTTTACACACATCACCCATCACTTTAGACATAAACGGGGTTCCTTGGTCCGTAAGAATTTCCTTAGGAAAACCCGTCCGAGTGAACATATTAAACAATTCTCGGGCGATAGCTTTGGACGTGGGTTTTCTTAACGGAAAGGCTTCCGGGTAGCGAGTGGCATAGTCGAGTATGACAAGGATATATTGGTGCCCCCTGGCAGACTTTACCAGTGGCCCCACTATATCCATGGCAATGCGCTCGAATGGCACCTCGATGATTGGCAAGGGCACCAAAGGGCTTCGAAAATGGGACACTGGCGCGGTCAACTGACAGGTGGGGCAAGAAGCGCAGTAATTCTTTACTTCGGCCTTTAACCCAGGCCAGTAAAACCTGTCAGTTATCCGCGCCTCCGTTTTCTCGGCACCCAGGTGACCTCCCAATGCTTCATTGTGAGCCAAGTCTAGTACCATCCTCCGAAACTCCTGAGGCACTAGCAGCTGCTCAACAACCTCTTCTCTGACCTTGGCAACCCGATATAACATATCCCCATGAACTGAAAAATGAGGGAATCTCTCCTCTGCCCCCGGTTCCTGGGGAACTCCATTTACCACAGATACTTGTTCTCTCGCATGGGATAACGTTGGATCCCGCATCTGCGCAGTGATAAACAACCCTTTTGACACATCCAGGTCAGGGAGCATAGATTGGGGGGAAGATTCCTCATCATCCTCGCCCAACATAACTTGTAATGGGGAATCATCCCCCCCCTCAGTAACCTGCTCAGGGTCCCGACAAGGATGGTCAGTCTCATTTTCATCCATTGGCAACATGACATCATCTTTTTGCAATAATACATGATCATTTTGCAATACATTTTCTGCAACATTTGTATCTAGACTTGGTACATCAAGTTCTCTGGTAGGGGGAGGAGGGGCTAAGTTATTATCAGAGTCCTTAAACAACTTCCCCTTGACATTCTCCCACAGTACCCAAAATAGTGGAAAGTCTCGACCCAATATAACTTGGCACATTAGGTTTCTTACCACACCGACGTCGTGAGTAATTGTCCCACAGTCCGTTGAAATCGACACTGGCACCACAGGATAAGTCTTTGTGTCTCCGTGAATACACACCACCTTAAGCGGCTTTAGCACAGTGTCAATAGTTCCAATCAGATCAGCATGCACCATGGTTACCATACTGCCTGAGTCCAGCAAGGCTTTGGCAGGTACCTGGTTCACACTGACGGGACACACAAAACTCTCCTGGCACTCTGCCAGGCATACCTCCTGGGCAAAAAAGGACACCCTCCGTAGTACGTCACACTGCATGGGTTCCTCCTGCAGTGGACACTGGGCTCTGGTATGGCCCCAAGCAGAACATCTCCAACACTGGATCACACCTCCCTTCCGGGGTGTAGCAATAGCAGGTGGCAACCCCTGAGCGGCTGTTGGGAATACTTCCCTATTGCTGGTGATGCTGGTTGCGGGGTTCCGTGAAGCACCCTTTCCAGAGTCAGGGAGCCTTGCAACACGGGGTAAGATGGGGCCCGCCTGGCCCTTCGGAGAGAGTAGATCCTCCACTACGGTATATCTCTCCACCAACTCCACCAGCTGCTCCGCTTTTTTAGGGTCCGCATGACTGACCCATCGCTGTAGTCCCACCGGCAGGGCACGCAGAAAACGATCCAGCACGAATCGCTCCACCATCTCAGGCCCGGTCAGTACCTCTGGTTGCAGCCACTTTGTCGCCAGTTGGATGAGGTCATACATCTGCGATCTGGCTGGATGATCCATCCGGTATTGCCAGCTGTACACCCTCTGTGCCCGGACCGCTGTTGTTACACCTAGTCGGGCCAGGATCTCTGCCTGTAGTCGATCATAGTCGAGGGCGTCTGCAGAGTTGAGATCGTAGTAGGCCTTCTGGGGTTCTCCCGTCAGGAACGGTGCAAGGATACCAGCCCATTTGTCTTTCGGCCATCCTTCCCGCTCTGCTGTCCTTTCGAACGTTTTCAGAAAGGCTTCCACATCATCTGTGGGGGTTAGTTTCTGCAGAAAGTGGCTGGCTCTCACCATCGCCTGGTTGCTAGGGGCAGCTCCTGCTGTCTCTCTCCCCTGGGCCAGCTTCTGCACCGCCTCAAGCAGGATTTTGGCTTGCGTCTCTGAGGCCTCTCGCAGGGCTTCCGTGGCTTGCTGTTGAGTCACCATACTCGCCTGCTGAGACACCATACTCT